>NC_141149.1:133495193-133795193 GCF_053477565.2 Lygodium microphyllum
TCCAAGCAAATCTTCACTTCATAGTAACATGGGACGGGGGATGGGGGACAGGGACAGGCTCAAGGATAGGAGACAATCAAACGAAAGCGATGGGGACAAGGGGTGGGATGGGGCAAGGGACAGCATGCATAAATAACATTTCAAATTTCATGGTTAACAAATATATGCATGTGATGTGGTGGGCAGATGTGTGGTTGAATGTGTACTACCAAAGAACACATGCATGCGCATGCATGCATACACGTATTTTCAATTGTAAAAAATTTGTGTGCAATGTGGGCTGATTTGGTATGACTTCATACAAAAGCATGCTGATTTTGTATGTGTATATGTGTTACAAAAGGGGGAGAAACAAAAAGAAAACTAACATATTAAACTCCTCAGAAGAAGGCTGAAACACCCCAAGAAAAAATCCCTTGTCAAAACCATCCCCTATCAGTCATCCATAACAAGGGCACAGGGTAAAGGACTATCAAGACAGGGAGATAGCTGTGGGGAATAGGATAGGGGACGTCTTCAATCCCATTTTGGTATCCCCTTTCAATAAATCTGTCAGAGATGGCATTTCCGCATTCCAAGACAACCCTTCCCTGTTACTGTGCTTCTTCCACCTCAAAATGCTAGTGACCCACATGTTGTGAAACTATTGCTTGGACGATATTCAAATTTTTGGTGTTTTTTGCTGAACCAAAAGATTTGTCAACCATTGTTGTACATTTCCTATGATAAAAATAGATGCTTTGTGCACCTTGGGCAACTTAGTATAATTTCCATGCAAGTAAGCAAGATAAAGCTTTCAGATTGTCTTCTATTCCATTGAGGGTCTCAAGCTTTATTGATTGTCCTCCATCTTTGTAGTCTTCAACTTTTTCCTTCAAAGTGAATTTTTCACAGACAAGAGGGCTACAAATACTTGCTGAAAATTACTACCTTGTCTATTAACTTCAGTACCCAAAACAAAAGCAGATTGTTTAACTAGTGCATTGGTGAAAATCATTGTGCTTTGTCCCACAACAAACTAAAAACCAATCGGTTGTCTTCCAACCACACTAGGATCTTGGATCAATGTCTCTTGGTGCCTTGCTTTTGCTAGCTTTGAAGAATTCAACAATGCAAAATTAGATTTCTTCAAAAGCTAACAAAGAGTTTCCATTGCACTAGCGAACTGAGGAAGTATGTCAACTACCCTAAGCAATTTTTCTTTGAAAAAAGCATCATCCACATCACTCCTCTTGAGCTCCCTAGACTCCGAAGCACCAACATCCATCCCAACCCCATGTACTAGAGGACCAAACTTCAATCCTACTAAGCATGCAAGCAAACATCTCCTCCAAGAAACCTCACTTGTTCAAAAAAATTCCTACTCTATTCCCTATGAGACATCCTTCCAGAATGGCTTTTCTCTTTGGCCAAAATTTAAGACTTGAAGTGCTTGCATCTTGAGAAACCATAGACTCACCCCCTTAAGGAAGTTGGCGATGCCCCCACAATGAAACCACAAAACCATCCTCCAATGAGCCAAAGAGCAATCAAATCTCACTTGCAAACACTTAATCTTAAAAATTGCAATTCAGCAATAGAAAACAAGTCAAACAATGGATCTAGAATACCCATGCATCTCCACACAAAGAAAGATCGGTCCCCTTCGTTATTTTGAGGGTTGCTAACCAAAAGTAGTTGGTAGTTGTTTTGATCCCCAATGACTAACCCTCTTTTGGTGATAGGGGCCACTCAAGGCTAGCTATAGCAGACTTGGTTGTGGTCAAGGTGATTTGCAGAAAGACTAGGCAATTGGAGGCTTGCAAGGATCTTTGCCTACTTGTGTACTTATATTAAGAGCATGCATCATTAGTCTCAACCACCACCATTCCCCCCAATGCGTGCAAGTGTTGTTGCATCATTCCCTTGGCCGCCATCTAGCATCGACTAGGGTGATTTATGGCTGGTTTTTCAACATCAATGAGCAATTTTGTTACTTGTGAGCCGTGGCTAACTATTGTTTTCCTAGGTGGCTAGAAATGAAAGCTAAAAACTAAAACCCATTGCTTGTAAGTTGTCCGCCACAAACAGAAACACGGGTAAGTAAATTTCAACACACCCACCCACCCCCCCACCCCCCAAGAAAACAAAACATTTTTCAAAAAACCTACCAAAAACAAAGAAAAAATACCACAATCCAAATGTGTGTTTCAAAGTTCCCAAAACATTTCAAGGATCCAAAGCATTGTTTCAGCAACTATGATAACACGGCAAGAAATGTCAAACGATTGTTACATTCTCCTTGTAAATGTTTCACAACTCTAAAGCTTGGTCATCATGGTAAGAATCCCTTTTAACATATGGGCTGGTTTCTTTTTCACTTGATCCAAAGGTGATGATACTTAGCAAAGCTATTTCTCTTCTATGCAGTCAAAAGCAAGTGTATTATAGGATAGGTGCACTAATTCTGTAATGGCAAGCTCAGTTCTTTTCATACGATGGCCAAGCAAGGCAATGAGTATGTTTGCCAAATAAAAGGATATCAATTTTATGACAGGTGAAGACCTGCAAATATATATACTAACAGCTAATGCATTAAAATTAGTGGGCTGTGTGGACAAGTTGATTGCATGCAAGCAAGTAAAGAGAAAGTAGAGCAGGTGGGCTGCACCTCTCTGCCAAAAAAAGGATTAATGTTCATCAATTGCCTCATCTATTTCAAGCCGCCTATGCCTTAACAATCTAGTGAAGCGATGGAATCATATTTCCTATGAGCCACCATGATAGACTTTCGAAACCAATACCCATGGTCCAGACGTCTCACCTGCAAAGAACAATCTTGCAACTGCCAAACTCACTCCATTATAGCTTAACCATTCATAGATCCAAATCACAACCTGAGATAAAAGAACAGCTAATCAATAAGAGGCTATAGAAGCTTGACAAGCAATAATTCAAAGACAAGCTTGCTCGACTACCTGTATGAAATAAATGGCAGCATTTATCATCAGAAATCCAGGCCGTAGCCTGTTAGTAGGCAAGCTTCTTGCCTGGCATAAACACAAAACCAGATCAGACTTTCAATGCTACAGAAATATACTTACAAACAAACAAGATCCACAACACAATTGATGCGAAGTGATTGGTCATTGACCTGGTGATAAATCTCTGCCCAAAACAAGACAAGCAAAGTATAGGTTGAGAAGAAAAGAAGCCCAGGTAGATCCAGAAGTATAACCCTGAAAATCTGCAATGCACACGGCTTATGAGAAGACACTGACTTCTGTGGTGACCTGCCTTTTAGGAACAAAATCAAGTCCTCAAACTAGACCTTACCCTGACATGGAATGAGAACACATTCAAGTAGAAGCCAAATACCAATGCTCGTGCTGTGTAACCAACACAAAACGTGTAAGAGGTATTGCGGCATAAGAACAAACACAAAAGCAACAGAACGCATGTCAACAGAAAAGACTTACCAGCGTTTACAACAAAATTCATCAAGTGGAATACTTTTTGTGTAGTCCAACCATACTCCGGTACTCGCCACTCTATACGTATGAGTTGAATCTACATATTTACAGACATATATGAGTCGCAAAAGAAAATTACAAAACCCTGAATTCATTTCAGCCACAAAGCATCAAGGAACAAATAACTAGAAAAATGGTTGAGCAAAAGATCAGACTGCAGCTCCACCTCATCCAGTTGCAAACCCTCCCCCAAATTATCTATTACAACCGCCGCAGCAGATTAAATATTTTATGATATGCTGCATTATCTTCACTCCACCTGTGGAATCTCCAGGTGACTCAAGCTTTAGTGTTATATTTCCTAATGTGATGAAAGGTTCTCCCAATTGACAAGTTTAACATGTATAGAATATGAAGAATGTGGATATTGATGCACTATGTACTTGTACAGGTCTAGCCTACAGACATCGGAATAGCTTTATTCTGATGAACATAGCATAAAGGAACAAACAACCAAAGAACTGGTAGAGCAAAGAATCAGGCTGCACTCTCCCTCCCTCCAATTGCCAACCCTCCCCCCAAATTATCAATTGTGAACATTGCAGAAGATTAAACATGTTATGATATACCACATTATCTTCACTCCACCTATGTAGTCTGCACTAACTCAAGCTTTAGTGTTATCCTTCCTTATGTGATGAAAGGTTCTCTATGTTGGCACATTTTTTGAATATACGATATAACAAGTGATGGATATTGATGCACTTTGTACCTATACTGATTCATCCTGGGTTTATTCTGCATGGGCATGAGCAAATGTAGATATTAATTGTCAAACCTAGCATTTGTCCATATTCTTCATCTGAAGATCAAGGACATGATATAGCAGTCACAAATCTAAACTGCATTTGCAGTTGCTGTCTCACAAAGTAGAAAATAGTGTGATCTCTTCCATTGTGTCCCCTGTAAACCTGGCAATTAAGCTCTGAGTCTGCTTTCCATAAATCCACAGATTTGAGGCGGCTTAGTGGCACCAGGTCTCACTCAGATGTGTGGCGTTTTAACACTCCTGATCAACTCTCCTCGCTCATGAGGACATGACCATTCAAAACTTATATTTAAGCATGAAAAGACACGAGCCAAGCAGAGCGATGGCCTCCAGGTCTAAAAACTTAGGTCCTTAATGTAGGCTCTCGACAAATCAAGAGTCTTGATGTGCTTTTCTGAAAACAATGTCTGAGTCAAGTTCCGAAGAATTTCCTCTCTCCTAATCAGAGCTTAGGTTACTCCTGCAGCATCCCCCGCGCATAGGCAGTGCAGGAAAATAATCGATTTAAGCAAGACATCATCAGAGGAGCCGAGCTCCTGCTGCTGCAGAAGGTTCAATGTAGGATAAAGAGAAACAAACCAAAAGAGACAGATGTAGTTCTTACCAGAGCAGCGGCACCGACGAGCGAGTATGCAGCACAGAGAGTGTAGAAGACTCCATCCTGCCAGGAGCTGGAGGCATTGACGTCGTCCCACCAGCTTCTGAGAGCTTTGGCCACGGCATGCTGATGCTCCAGGAGCGAATTGAAGACATCCATGGCGATGACAGATCTCGGAGGGGCAGGTCAGGGGGAAATCATCAAGGGGGGGAGGGGTGTGGAGGAAGAGTCGCTGTGGCAGATGCGGAAGTCCGGGGAGCGATCCGCATCAAGTAAGGGGGAGCCTGAGGAGGCGGGGCAGCCGCAGAAACCCTAATTCCTTCCTTAGCTGGGATGGGAGGAAGGAAACAGAGAGAAAGCAACCAAAGACCATGAATTGAGAGAGAGAGAGAGAGAGAGAGAGAGAGGGGGGACTTCAATTCCAAATAAGTTTATTATTATTGATATTGATTTAAGACAGTCCCTCGAGACATTGAATCCTGATTGGTCTATTAATCTTCCTCTCTTTGAGCGCGAGGCTCTGTGAGGGGAAAAGCCTGGCTCCCCAAGAAGTCACATGCTTGCCAACTCACCCTGCTGACGTGGCCTCCTCTCGCCCTTTTTGTCACTCATTGTGAATGTCCTATGCTTAAGGGGCTCAATAGGAAGAGGCCTCCCCTAAAACCTCCTTTCTAGACATAATATAACCTGTTCCCACCACCTTAATGGTTCCCAACTATTCGAGCATTCAGAGCCGCTCCGCATTCACCAAGGCTTGATCCACACATGCAAGATCATCTGTGTTATAAAATATAACTTCCACAGCATTGAAATTTGCACTGCCAAATAGAAAAATGAACATAAATTAAGAAAAAAACTTTGCACACACAAGAGGTGGTTGCGATCCTTCTTGGACCATCCCTTCAACCATGGCTCAAAAGGGTTCTAGATTTGAAACCAATTGCAATTCACACCGCAATGGAAACTTACAAATTCAGCAACCAAATCGCATCTTGCTTCTTTTCCCAACATAAGTGGGAATGTGTCCATAGTTGTATTTATAGAGAAGCACATGAGTTAAAAGCGTTAAACTTATTGATAGCATTAACCTCTCTTTTAATCATCAGTTTTCCATGAAGCATGCACTTCATTACCCCAATCTTCAATGTGTATTGGGTTAGTGGGCTTTTGAGTTTTTGGAATGAATAGATCCACCTTTGTGAGCTTCAATGACCCTAGTTTTGACTTAACATGAATGTGTGTATAGATCAAGGAATTCTAAATTTAGCTCGCTCATGAAGGTGAACAAAGTCAAAAAGCCACAAACAAACTATAAATGGTAGAACTTGTTAGTAAAGAACTAAGTTCCCTAAATAACATATAGAACGCAACTTAGGGCTCCTACTACTCAACATGCATGGAATGTGCTACTACCTCCCTTGCACTATATGATTATATATGGACCTCAAGGTAATGTGATGGTGATCACTCATAGCTTCTATGCAAGCACAAGCACACAATGGCATGGAATATAGTATTGGAATGTTGATTCTTATGTAAGCACCCAAAAGCATATGCCTTCACATGGCTTCAAGGAATTTTAGGTTCCATATGTGCATTACAAACTCAAAATCATCGATTTGCTTGCTACAAAAGGTTTGTGAATCTCACGCTAAATTAGGCTAAAGAGAAGGCTAAGGCCACCTTATGTGCATGAGCGTGTTCTAGTTTGCTACATATCAAATAGATGCAATCAAATGCATGCTCTTATAGTTATTGGATCGTTTTCTTAAATTAATGGATTTTAAGTTTAAACCCAAATCTTGATCGATTACAGGTATGATCATGTGGATATCTTTAATACATGCTTGGCATGTAGGTAAGCTTGCATATTCCCACTCAAAAGATCCTTTATTTTGGTGTGTTGTGTATGTCTACATGCAAGAGAAATAGGGTTGTAAGGGAGCCAACTATAGAAGACCTAATGGAAAATATGTGTTTTGGGGGGAGATTTCACATTTTCCTTTCATTTTTTTAAATGAATATATGAACATATAAAGAGCATCAAGAGGAATTGAATTAAATTTTTTAGTTTTAAAATCAGTTCTGCAATTTGAAAAATATAGTTATTGGGGATTTCTCAAGGTAGTGGTACAACTGTGAGCCAATAAGACGATACTTTTGTGACACCAAAGTAAGATTCTCAGCATATACCCTTTGTTTGTTACATTACTAGCCCCAAGCTCTTTGCTTTTTGGCACCCATTTGGTAATTGCCCCCCTTACCCTATGACTGAGAGAAGTGCATCGTGCATGGACGGATTTTTGTCTTTTATCAAAATCACACCAAATGAGAAATGCATTTGGTAGCAACCTTATGCAACTTCTTGGAAAGCACTAGACCATAAGAAAAGGAAAGGACGAACATAGGTGCTCTCGTGAAAATCATGTGCACTAAAGTCTTTCAATGAGTCAATGAAGACATAAGATCTCTCGTGTGCTATCAAGTTCAAACATATATTAAAGACATTGTACATTGTGTTCTTTTTGTGTGGGCTAGAATGAAAGGCATTCTTCTTGCATGAAGACATGATCTTCACTTCTCAAATTGTAGAAGTATAAATCCAATTATATTGATGGACATTACTTATGGCCTTTCTTAGTACTGTTAAACTTTAGTGTATATCATGCAAATTTTAACATTAGATTAAAAGGGCCAACTCTATTACACGTAGAGAAAAATATAACCTTAAGGTAATTTTAAGCTTCGAAATCTTTTGAAATATTAATTTATATGAGTATTTATGTTAGGATGATTTGAATAACTCTATTATTGAAATTAGTATTTTGTAAAAATTGCTTTCAAACTTCAAAATGTATCTTCTAAGGTTTACTCAAGATAGCATTACAACAATGACATACTAATATGGGTCTTTTTAGTAAATCATTGATTATCACCTAATCAAGATTCCTATTGTTTTCATTTTCTTTGTCGCATTAGCAAGCCCCATGGTATGTTGCTACTAGGACTTGTAGAGCTACTAGCCCCTTTTCCCTATTGTTAGTAAGAGCATTATGCACTCAAATTTCCTCCATGTTATGTTTAAATAATGTCAATGTGGGATTCCACTTAGTTAGGATCACCTCAAATTAGTACTTGACCCTTTGTAAATGGATTTCTGCATCCACAAATACATTCGAATGTGCATGTGTTTGCATGTATCATGATGTAAGGTAGAGACCTAAGAGACTGTCTCAAAAAAGAAAAGTGCCAGCATACTTATATTTAAAGTATGAGCTTCTAGGTACAGTAGTAGCATGAGAAAATTTTCCACATCTTTACATTCTTCAAATCTTTTTGCCACATAGAACTTGTGAATAGCTTGCCCATTGATAAAAACACATGCACTTGCATTAGTAAAGAGTTGACCAAGCCAATTGATAGAACTCTAGGTTTTTGGCTTCGACTCGATGCATCCTTCTATGCAATTTTCTTACTTTGATATTTCCAAGTGACTGCATTATAAAAAAACTTGTGAATAGCCGCAATGGGTAACAAAAAATTGTGGTTAAGATGGCCATTTGAGAAAAAGAGTGCTCTTAAAGTGCATTAAATAGTGAGTTGTTCTTATGCATATTGAGTTTGCAAGCCAAGAAAACTAGCAATAGTATATGAGCTTATCTATGGTTGTGAAATTAACCAATGGCACAAACCATTGCATGTAGATATGTGCAAACTTGCAAAATGCTTATTAAGACAAGTGTATAGGTCCTTAACAATGGCATATGAGTTATTCCTAGGTTAAGGTTGTGTGCATCTTTTTTCCTTATTGTGGGATAGGTGTAATCCTCTACTATCTTGGTATCCTCCCTCTATCTTTCAATCATGTCAGTTGTCATACGTAATTAAAAATATAAAATTTAGTATTTTGTGTAGCTTGGTGTAGTGTGCTGACATCCTACAACAACATCTATGAAATTAAGTAAATTTAGTCATAATCATTTCTCCCTCTAAATTTTGATTTCATCAATTGTTGTAAGTAATTTAAAAATAGAAAGATTAGTATTTTATGTATCCTAGTGTAGTGTGCTCACACCTTACAATAAATTATATAAAATAAATAAAACTAGTCATAATCATTGGTTATTGTTAGTAGACTAGGACACTAAGGAGAAAACTAAGTGCAAGGAGAAGAAGAAGCCTCTCTAGGAGATTGGGGGCAATGAGCCCAAGACTTCTAGCATTGGGGGGCAGTGTTGGGAAAGGGAAGGAGAATCAACAAGTGGTTAGGGGTACTTCAAACTAGAAGTAGGTAAAGAAAAACCCAAAATATCCCTTAAGAAACTCACCTATATCCCATTGGTGGACATAAATTTCTATAGGCCATTGGATGGTGACAACAAGATTTTTTAGGTTGAAGACCCTTAGTGGCATGAAACATGCCTCAAGCAAGATAATTAACATAACTTGGAATGATTGAGGCTATGGCAAAGAAGAGGGAGATGGTTTGCAATAGTCTACTCAAGAAGAGGAAGCTTGACAATGTAGCACTTCAAGAGATTAGGTTAGGCAACAAGGATGCAACCTCAAGCAATCCCATTGGCTACTTAACAATTGGGGGCTCGAGTGATGGGGGGTAGAATACAAACTGTTTTGATGATCAAGGACTATTTCAAACCTAAGGTTCTCTAAGCTGGGGGATGGTATTTCTATAATTGTTAACCTAAGTATCTTTGATGAAACAATCAAGGTAATCAATGTTTATGTTTCTAGGTCCTTGATAGAGTGAGGCAAAACATGATCAAAGTTGAATGATCAATTGGATCAAACCAACATCCTGCTTTTTCAAGACTAGAATCATCACATGGCCTTGGCAATCTAGTGCTGGAAGAAGGAGAAGGATAGGATAAGAGTAGTAGTTAAAGGACTTGTAGCTATCCTTTTCTTGTGATGCTCCCTCGCTTTACATGGCATAATAAGAAAAAGGGTGCATTGGCAACAAGTAGCTATTCTTTTCTTGTGATGCTCCCTCACTTCACATGGCAAAATAAGCAAAAGGGTGCATTGGCAACAAGTAGCAACCCTCAAAAGAACCTATGTTGATCATTGTGGCCAGTGGACTGATGTTGGTTACATATTATGCACGTTGTTAGATGTCACTTCTTTAGATCATGGTTTGATCTTGTGTGCCTTTCAAATCTTACATGAAGGCCTCCTATAGACACTCCATTGTCTTTTAGGCTAAATATATCCCTTTTAAAAGATAATCAATATGTCAACAAGCTAAGGAATGTTTGCCTTACACCAACACACGTACGATAAGCTCTTAAAAATGGTTGATTGGATTCAAAGAAATCACCAAGTCACTAAACAACATGGCAAGCATTGGGCTAAACTTTGAAGAGGCAGAATGATGCTAAACATGCAAATTTGGATGATCTTATTATGCATAATGTTGGCCTTCATCTTATTATGCATTATGTTAGGCTTCATCTTAGTAATGAGAATCTTCATTAACTCATATAGGAGATTGAAGATTACCTTAAGTTGTACAAAGAGCTTTGTAATAAAATTGTCAATGTAAAACTAAAGATGAAATGGGGACTTCCAAGTGTGCCCTGACCACATTCTTCTTTCATTCTTTCAAACAAGCCAAAAACGAAAATTGTTATCCAAATAGTTGACAAGGTGGGTCTATCATTCAAATTGACCAAGATATTCCAAAAGCCTCTAATAATGACATGGCTTCAATAGTTCAAAATTGAACCCTAGTGTCCTCTTGACAATAACACTAAGCGTAATGATTTCCTGATGGAGGTTACTCCAAAGATCCCAAGTGAGAAAGCTCTCTTTTGGACCTATTATTGAAGGCAAGAGATATAGTTTGCCATCATTGTTCTGATAAAAAAGAAGAAGTCATTGGGTGTAAATGGCTATCCATAAAAATCAAGCAATCTGGATAGGTTGCTCCAAGGATTTCTAAATGATTGTGGGATAGGGGGAACTCCCTCCCAAGCTTAATGTGAGGTTACTCAAGTTCATCGCACCAAGTCAACCAACAAATCTCTCTCTCTCTCTCTCTCTCTCTCTCTCTCTCTCTCTCTCTCTCTCTCTCTCTCTCTCTCTCTCTCTCTCTCTCTCTCTCTCTCTCTCTCTCTCTCTCTCTCTCTCTCTATAAGGAGACTATCACATTGCTCAATATTGTCTAAAAAATAATGGTCAAGTCTTTAGCAAATTGAGTTAAGCGTCATCTCCCTAAATTCTATGTGAAGACTAGTATGGATTTATCCATGGTAGGTAGGTCCACAATGTTGTCCTAAACATGGCATTGTCTATCAATGAAGGCCTCAATCTCCACACCCCTTTTGTCTTGATTAACATGGACTCAAAGAAGGATTATGATAATATTAGTTCGTTATTTATTTTAATAACCCTTCAATCACTTGGATTTGGTGTTTGCTTCAGGATTATAGTGGTTAAAACTATTCTTATTAATGCATTAGTTTAGGTCTATATTATCAGTTTGATGTCTCCATCCTTTGTCTTTACTAGGTTAGTGAAGTAGGACTAGTGGTTAGCCCCATTGCTCTTTGCAATAATAATCGACCCTCTATTATGCAAAGTAGACAAGATAGTGTAGAGAACAACACTCAAAGGCCTCCCTATTGCAAAATATCATCAATTCATCATCCAATATTTTATTAATGACAACTTGAATATCATGGAGATAGATAAAGCATTCATAGATGCTCTCTTACAAGTCCAAGACATGTTTTCCAATCTCTTGACTTCTAAAATTAGCCAAGTAAAATTCAACCTCATTTTCCTTGGATGGTGGAGCTTGATGGATGGCTAAATCAATATGGCTTTAAACTCATTTTGCATATTTAGGTGTTTAGGTATCTAGAATGTTGATTAGGAGTCAAGCATCCTCAAAGTAGAGGGTAAATTGGTTCAATGAAGTATAAAATCAACAAGTGGTTCACTTTTCTAGGGCCTTTCTTCCTCAAAGGTAAATCATGGCAATAATGGCAATGCTCGTGACAACTATCACCTTTGTAGCTACAACCTTTCATTTTTGCAATAAACATTTAGGACTAATTGGAGAAATTCTTCATGAGCTTTTTGTGGAGTTTCAATGGAAGACAATAGTCGCACACCATTGTATCGGGCTTGGTCATATTGATAGAGAGAGAGAGGGGGGTTGGTTGGCTTAATAGCGTGTAAGAAAAGAGTAATAGGCTTCTATTTTCACTCCTTAAGAGGATTCACAGTAGCCAACCATGGGCAACAATCCTATGGAGTTGGTAAGGGAGGGCAAGATTTATGGTCATGTCTAGCATGTATTAGAATCTGGAGTGGCATCTTGTTGATGCAACATAACAAGCTCACAATGCATGAGTTTAAAGTAGCAAAAGGACTGATTATTAGTGCTTGGGTCCACCTCATTGAGGTTGCTGACAAGGATTAGAAGAGCAATCATTTGGGGACTTTTCTTAGGATCAACATCTCTAGACCTTTCATCGTACCTATTAATGAAAATTTGGACTAATGCACTCAATCTACGACTAATAAGAGTCTTTGGGGTAAAATAGTATAGACATCAAACATTGTAGTTGACCAACCCAATGCATCAATTGGAGTACTCAAGAGAAGCCACAACTTCTCAAGTGAGGAGTTGAATTGGTTTGAAGAAGTTATATTTAGGAAAAAGGAAGCTTGGCCTACCTCTTAAAGACAACATATAGACCACCCTTGCAATTTTCTATTAGCATTGATAGCGAAAAAAATTTGTGGCTATAGGACTAAGAGGACCTTCTCAAGAAGAATGAGACCAGAATATTGAATTTGTCAACCCACTAGAGGAAGGAGTTTCCATGAACTAGACTCAAAATGTGGAGATGTAGGATATATAGAGTATGGTAATGGTAACTCAATAATATCCAATCTCCTCTTATCGAAGCTCTTAATGAACAAACTTACAATTGAAGATAAGGTAGGGAACATGATGATGGTGTCTCCTCTTTACTAATGTTGCAAAAAAGAAGATGAATTAATCCACCATCTCTTCTAGAAACACAAGATAGCCAAAGCACTTTGGAAATGGATGAAGACTTGGGTCAAAAGATCTCACTTTGATATGAGGGGTCTTTATGAGGATAGCCATGTTTGGAAACATGGGCACACTGAATGAAGATCTACTAAAATGTGGAACATGATTAGAGTAGTACCATTGTGATACATCTAAAATCATAGAGATGCCAAGAAGCAAAGACATGATAGATGGTGCCAAGATTCTTGAGAAAGACATGTTGGTGGCCTTTAGGGGCTTTAAAAGTTGGGTTCAATTGTTTAGAATAATAGTTAAGAAGCTCTCCTAGTTTTAGCATTCTTGCTGATGAGAGATGCTTTTTTACTTGCTAAGTTGTAAGGCTATTACTATTTAATGCAAACTTTAGATATTTTTAAAATAGTAATAGTAATGAACTTTGGCTGATAATCAAGGCCACGATTGTAAGTGTCACTTGACAAATTCCCTAATGTGATGAGATATAATTAGGTCCTTTGAGGCTAAATATATAGAGGACAAGCCTTAGAAGTCAAAAAGATGGTTTCTAACCCTATGAGGTTAGACTCATAGAGGGAAGAAGTTAAAAATATAAATTTCCAAAATCATCACTACCGAACACTTTTAAGGACAAGCTTTTGAGAAAGCCTATACTCATGGGTAAGTCCATGAATGTTGATGTTGAAGCCTTGGATGCAACACATTTGCTAGACTTTTGTACAATAAAGAACAATAAAAAATTATTCAACACATTCAAACAACCATATGAATGGTCTTTAACACTTATGGTGTTTAATTCTGTAGATATATAAAATAATAATGAATAAAAGCAACCAATAATTGCTCAAGCACTTTAATAGTTGTCTAGGAAGCAAAGCTCAAAATTGTAAAAAAATTATTGTGCAAAAAAAAATTATTGCATGTAAATATTGCTAGTTTTAAACATATTACCTTTTGTGGATCGTAATGGCTTACATTTGGAGCAACTATTAATGATGTTCTTGATAGCTTACCTATTGAAGTTATCACCATCAATATAGTGCATTTGTACAAGTTTTGTGTTTTCACTGGTTATAGGTGTTCTCTTCCCTCTATAAGAAACCAATCGGTTAGGTCTCATTTGTGCCCCTAAAAGAGGCACCTCTTTAATGAGGTATTCACTTGGTGGTGGCTTGCTTCAAGGAATAGTCATAATATTCCACATCAAGATTTTTTTGTAGCCTATCCTTTCAAATATCTACAAACCATACTTTTGTGTGATAAAGTGCTCCATGATATGGAATCATTGATAAGTGCAAGGCTCGCTTTTAGGCAATTTTATAGGGGTTTCTTCCACTCAGGTCAAGTTATGGTTGTCCAAAATGATTGGCACTAACTACCTTTAATAAATAACGATGGCCAATATTCAAATGGGAGGCCCTTCTTGTTGATGTAAGGGTGTGCTAAGTCCTCTATGAAATCTAGTCTAATGTGCACATGCATTTCAAAATTGTATTCGGACTTTGGAGTATCTAATTAAATTTTAGATTGATATCAAAACCTTGATCTATTTACATTGCCATGGCAATATTTTCACTAAGAAGTATTGCTTAAGAAAGGATAAGTTTGATAAGTATCCCATTTTTCACTTAGCATTGTAACAAAATGTAAATAATTAATTTATAATTTATATAGTTATCTATAACTTGTGTCATGGATTATATGATGTATTATTTTGAATCGTGGATTATAACTTGTGTTATGGATTATATGATGCATTATTTTGAATCCCATTTTGCATGCATTTGCAACATCTTAAAGTAGGATTGCATTAAAAACACACTCTTATATGCTCTAAACTATTGTATTATCGCATAAATAACCTTCTCCCTCAGACGCCTCTCAAGGGCAAGTTAGAAAATCCATTAGGATATTGTATCACACAACATATATCTTTAAAAAGATTACAGCACATAAGCATATAATCATAGTTGATATGCAATTATACTAATGAGAAATCCCATATAGATAGCATGCTCTTAAGATTACATCACATGTCTTGAAACATATGTGGGAAATCTATTATGTTGGACTTTTTGTCTCTTCTTTTTGGGAGACATTTGATCAACTCGACCCAACTCTTCTATTTTTATGAGGTAGTGTGCAATTAAGGCACTAACACCTTGGTACTTTAAATGTCAAACAAGAAGACATCTGCTTGTGTACGCTTAGACGTTCACTTGCTTTTGTGTCTCCATGCCCTCTTTTAGTCATTACTCCTTAACAAACACACATTTTCAAACCCAAACTTTCCTTATGAAGTAATATGGTTGGTCCAACTAAACTATGAAAGGTAGCTAATCTTGTTTAAATGGAAGCATAAACATTTGTGTTTCTTTTAAGTTCATAAGGTTAAACAACATGATATTTCAAAACATGATTCATGACTTTTATGCCCCTTTGGGGATTTTCATTTGCAATCTCAAGAAAGGACAAGTTGAGTTAACATTCCTCCTTGAAAGAGAGGTCAGAGGGTATTCCATAAGGTATCAAGGAGTACAAAATATATTTAACATGTTGGATGTGGAGAAGTGCATTGCCAACATTGACATAAGAATTTTTGCTTTATGATGACCATGCACATCCTATTCATTTCACGTGGTTTAATGAGTCATGAGATTGTAGTTACAAGTGCAATAATTTTTCCAATGCTAACGTGGCATTGAGAAATGCATTGAGAACTTAAGGATATGGAAAACATGTACTTGGTTTTGTGGATTTACTCAATATAGCATGCATATGTTCAATATTTTATAAATGGGTTGAGAGCATAGGGGTATAAACATACAACTCTCATGCAAAGTTGTCCATTTTGCAATGAGAACCATGTCTATTTCTTGTTCATAAATTGCTTGGGTGCCTTATTTGCAACTCATATGTGAAATATTACTAGATGTAAGTCAAAACTATGAAGCAAAGTTCTTTTGTATATTGACAATGTGAGGATTTCTACACAATACATCTAGATGAACAAAATTTCAAAAGTTGTCCATTTCTAGTGTTGAGTGTTCCATAGTTTTAACACAAATTGTGGAACATCAACCCCAAATGTTATGAAGCAACAAATGTTCTAAGCATGTTGTTATGAGAGGGTGGTTCTTTCCATTTAGTGTTGCAATTTACAACTTGAATCAACCAGCACAAATAGATACAATGTGTAAAACTAAAGAGATAGCAAATTTGACTAATCAACTTAAGTGTAACATATGGAATTGTTCATATAAGTAGATTGTCATCATTCCATATTGAATAAGAAGTCTAATACGAATTGTATTCAAAATGACATTACTTCACTATAATGTATGGGTGCTATGCATGCATACATGTGATAAAATCCTAGATCTAGAGTTATGGCATAATTATGGAAAACAATAAAAAATGAATAACACAAGAAGTACTACTAGAAGAAACTCAATATAGAGGAATAGTTTACAAGTATGTGCTTGAGAAGATCAAGTGCTTTGCTGAAAGAGAGTATGAATCAATTACATGCTTATACAAATCTTTAGATGCAAATAGATTTGTAATGTATATACACAAAAAATAAAATAAAATTACATCTTACACAATTGTAGTAGTTAGGCAGAGTGTGCTATGTTTTAACCCCTTCTTTCACTTTTTCCATTATATACATCATGTCCCAATGACATCTAATCTTAAGATTGCATCTTCCCATTTCATATTTAATATTTCAATTGCAAAAATGAGCTTAATCTTAGCATCTCAAGTGGCTTGAAGTGCCAATAGCTTGAGAGTTTGGAAGTTGATTTTATTGAGACCCTCACCCAATCCAATTTCACCAAAAATACATATCCTCATTCTCTCTTGATTGCTTCCTTGAATAGAGAACCTTCCCAAGATTTCCCACCAAATAGATGATGCCAAACATCCATTCCAATACTTGCTTTAGTGTTCCCTCCTCATCATACAATAGGCACCATTTGCAATACCTCTTTTCCCAACTTTTCCCCTATCAGAACCACACCGATCACGATCTTCCAAAGGAAGACATGATCTCAAAGTGACAACATAAGATTCCAAGTTTTCTCTCTACTAATGTTCCCAAACTACCTTCACCCAATACTAAGTCCCAATCCTTTTCTACTCATGGCACTTCAACTGATTTCAAGCTTTTGAATGCCTTTTTTTTTTTGAGCATAATGCTTCATTGATTGAAATAAAGTAGCGGTAACACCTCTTTAACCCTTCCTAGGCTATTAATTACCTTATGGTTGAACATTTATTGGCAATCACCACCCAAGTCCATTAGGTTTAGCTTCTTCAAAACATGTAAACTCTACCCAAGGTTCCACCATTTTTCCAAGTTTTTTGCTAAAAATATCAAAAGGTTTAGTCAAAGGATCCACTCTTTTCTCAAGTATTTTTGCAATGATCCACCCTTTCCCCAAGTATTTTCACAAGTAGCACTCAGATTTTGTTGAAATGATCCCCCTTTTCCCAAGTATTTCAGTCAAGTAGGGACAAAATGCCCATGGCCAAAAGATATTTTGTCATGATTATTGCCTCTCCTCAAGAATCTTGAAAATTAGTTGGTAGGCCTTCCATTTTGACCTTCTTAATCACCTAAATATTTATGAGCTCATGCCCCTCTAGTTTCTAGCTATTACATACCTTAACATTCCCTGTTTGCAACCACTTATAGCTTGAAATTTGAGCCTAGAGAAAGAATGGGATTCCATCATATGTAAGTTATGGAGAAAAATAGACCACTATAAGTACCTAGCCTCCATCTCCATAGATGTCCTCAAGAAAAGTAGGAAGGAGGGCTACAATAATTGGACATATAGGAAGAAGGTAACATATTAAGAGCTAATTCGAGAAAGTGTTGCTGCTAGGGGCAAACACCATGGGCACTGATGTTTCTCAATGTGTTCGAGCAAGGTGAGAAAGTGTGTAGAGCAAACACCATGGGCACAAATGCTTCTCAATGTGATAAAAAAGTAGGTTAGGGCAGATGAATAGCCTTAAATTTTTTAACTTGATGTGTAAAGGCCAAGTAGTAGAACCCTTACTTTAGCTTCCTTGTAACTCTTTCAAGCATCCATTTTTATCTCTAAGTTTTATTTCTATTGATGTCCACTAGCATCCTAAGATACTTGAAGATAGTGCATCTAGTGAAAATTTAGACTCCTTCACTTGGCTTTGTTGACATTTTTTCAAACACCTCAGAGGTTTGATTTAATTCACCTCTTTCCATGTCACAAAGTTAGGTACCTTGTAGAGAGGTCCACTTTAATTCACCTCTTTCCATGTCATAAAGGTAAGTACCTTGTAGAGTAATGCAGTGCCACAAGGTGTGTGCCCATGCACATCACGGATCCACCTTCCCTTGGCTAATCTCATCATCAAGCTTATTAATTGTGCCTTTTACCATATGTAGTTCAATGCAACATGACTAAAATGATGCTTATTTGCTACTAGCCACTTGACATATGTTCATTTAATTTTGCAAAGATTCATAGACTTAAATTCGAGGATGACTAGTACATGGTTTGACATGACCAATTAAATTTAGTTTCCATCTTGGCCACCGATGGTAGCCATTCCCCATCCTTCATGCTATACCACCTACCTAACCTTGCCCAATATGTAGGATGGCTAAGGGAATGTATGTTAGCTAGAGGTCTTTTAGTTGCAAATAATCCCTTATGTCCATCAATTCTTTCTACTTGTAGAAAAAGGTCCGTAGATTTTGTCCAATTCCTTGAAGACACAAGGTTGCAGTGCAAGCATATTCCTTTTTTGTGACCATGTTAAAGTTGCATGAAATTAGATCTCGATCGAGATGCATATAAGCCAAATCACTCCATAGTTGCTCCATAGGCCTGCTACTATTGTACGATATATTAGTTATATTGATCTTATCTTCTCCCCATTTTAATTAGATTGCCAAAATGTTACCATCCTATCTATTGTATTTGCACATAGATTCCTGTTAACCCCAAGTCGAGATGGCGGAGAAATGAAGGAAAAAGTGGAAAAAAGATGGAAAAAGAGCAAAGACATGTGGGCGACCTCTAAAGCTAAGCTAGGGCAAAAAGTGCAATTTTAAATGAAAGGCGCCTCAAAAAGCTCTAAAAACTTTTGTAAAAGAGCGCCAGGCTTCGTCCTGTGCCAATCGTAAAATATTAGATGGGTGTAGGCTAGAGGCATAAGGCTCGAAGAGGGAAATATAGAAAGGACCTTCCCACAACGGCCGGTCATGTAAAAAAGTGATGGTTGCCCATGGGATTTTAGGGCTTGTATATAAAGTTCAAAAAGTGAATGGAAGCTCATTCTTTTGGTGTGTGGCTAGCAAGAGTTCTCTTCTTCTTCTCTTCTTCTCTTCTCCTTGCTTGTGTGTGCTCTTGAGAGAGGGAGTGTGAGAGTGTGAGGGGTTGAGTGTGTGGGAGTGAGTGTGTGGGAGTGAGGGATCAAGAGGGTGAAGCTCTTCACCATCTCCTCTTCTCTTTTCTTGCGCGCAGCCATGGTGGATGGAGCTTGGAGATGGAGGAGGCTTGAGGATGCTTGAGCTAGCATCTAGGATCGTGGAGCTACCGGTGTGTGTGAGAGAGGAGGCAACTCATTTCGGCATTAAGGTAAGCTCACTACACTCGTAGGATCGATGGCACGTCAAGTAGGTGAGAGATAGCCATTAGAGCTCACTTAAAACGCTTGAAACAATAAGCGGTCTGTGGGTCTTGGCGGTTGAGCGTGAGCTCCCTCTACAATTCCCTACTCGTCCTAACTATTGTAAGGTAGCTAGATTCCTTTCCTCTTTCTCTCAACAAGATTGATGGTATATTCCCCATGCTAGAACTCCATTCTACTCCATCCATGGAGCTTGTGCTCTTCTATTAGAATTACATCTAAATCCCATTTGGTTATCCATCTCTAGAGGAGGCTCCTCTTCACATTCCCATTGAGCCTCTTTGTATTAAGAGTAGCTAGCTTAAGTAGATCCCTCATCACCTTTGCTAGAATTTGCATGTGGCTACACTTTCTCAAATCCCTTTTGAAAGTGTTGATGCAAGCTTGAGCATATGCTTAAGCTCTATCTCATAGACATCTCAGTGGGGGTGGAGAAACTACCTTACCATGGTTGCAATGAAGGGAGAGGAAACAATTGTACCACCCCCCGCCCCATAAAGAGAGGCCTATATTTGAGGATCACATGTTATATTTGGTTGATTAGATCTACCTACAACTAACATAGCTGTAGAACTTATCAATAAGTATAGTCAATTATGCAATGTTTGACTTGGTAGGCCACTTTTCTTTATATTGTATTCTATCTATACTTTATGTGTATTGTATTGGGAGAGAAAGAAGAAAGAGAAACTAGCAAAACAACATTTTGGCCTCCATCTCTCTTGCTATATTCTTGAGTAAACTTCTCTCTTTTAGTTATTCACTATCAAAATGCCACGCTTAGGTTTTTGTCGCTTTTTTTTCTCATTACACCGTTGTTATATGCATCACTAATAATGTCGCTATTTTCTTCTCTTCTCTCTCCCTCTTTGTTTCTTTACCTCTCCATCCCTCTCTTTGTTTCTCTCTCCCCCCTCTCTTTCTCTCTTTGTTTCTCTCCCTTGCCCTCCTCTCTCTTTCTCTCCCTCCCTTCCTCTCTATTTCTCTCTTTCCCTCTCTCTCAATGTATCTCTTTGCAAACAAAAAGAAAGAGAGAAGAGAAGAAAATATAAAAACAAAGAGAGGAGAGACAATATACCTACCTCAAAGGCTCAAAGAAGAATCTCTTCGTGCTTCCCTCCTTCTTATTTTCCTTTGTGGCTTCCCTCCCTTTTCTCCTTCACACCCCTCTCCATCTTTGTAGATGGCAGTTACGGGCTCTCTCTCTCATAAAACTTTGAGCTCTCTCCCTCTCTATTTCATTCTCTTTCACTTGTTCACTATCAAAATGCCATGCTTAGGTTTTTGCCGCTTTTTTTTTCTCATTACACCATTGCTATATGCATCACTAATAATATTGCGATATATAGTGATGCAAATAGCGAATGTGCCAATTCGTGTTAGAAACAACCATCGCTATGTCTATGTTTCCTTGTAGTGTAGGGTGATTGAGCATAGAGGGGGTGATAGATTGAGGCATGATCTTACCAAGGACTAGGGTGATTGAGTAAAGGGGGGGGGGGGGGGTGATATATTGAGGCATGATCCTACATGATACATCCGTAGTAGTTATAACAAGTTATTTGCAAGTTTCTAGGTGATAAAATTTTAATAAAACACATCAACAAAGACTCCTTATTCTATAGTGCATGGAAACTACATTGATTATGACTTGCCCTTCAAAGAACAACAGTGAAGCGTGTTCAAGGAAACTAGGCTATGTATAGGAGGTTTCCTAATACCAAGGGATTGAGGCTCACTAACAAATGGAAAAAAATTAAGGTCTCATCAATTATTCACAATAAGAGGTATTTCTTAAAGAGATAAGTCCTACAAGATAAGAGAAGGGTAAAGTAAGGACTAAGTTCATTCTATAGTACATGGAAACAACTAATTTTGACTTGTCCTTCAAGGAATAAAAGTGAAGCATGCTCAAGGAAACCATCAAGGCTATGCATAGGAGGTTTCCTAATCCCGAGGAACTAAGGTTCAATAAAAAATGGAAAAGAAGTAAGGTCTCATCAATCCTTCATAACAAGAAGTCCTTCTTGAAGAGACAAGCCCTAGAAGATAAGAGAAGAGCAAAGCATGGACTTTCTCCACCAGGCTAGTATGTAGTAGCTCACAACTTAGTAGTAGGTAGGAATCCTTAGGTGAGAAGTCGTTTCCTTCCTTTACAAAGCTAGATAGACTTGTTGCTTTAACAATGCTAGGAAAATCTTCAATGCACCATTCAACATAAAGCATGTCATTTGGTCAAATGTATTACACTAAATGTATGGACTACTAAATATAGCTGGTGGCTACTTTAAAAAAATTCCAAACATAGTCATTTTTTGAGGCAAGAGCACGAAAAAAGCTACCATGAGCACCAAGATATATTGAAAGCATCATTTTCACAAGTTGCTATAATAGCAATTACCATAAATAATAACTATAAAAAGTGGTAAGTAATAAGATTGATAGCTAGAAATAGCATTGATAAAGTAAGGTGGGGTCTAGAAAAAATTGAAGGAATTCTTAGAGATATTTAAGGCCTCAATGTCTTTTCAAATTGTATTTCTATTCATTTTTCACTCCTAAGACTAGTTCATTGTATTTTAGAGTCAATCTGTAAAAGAGTACAACATGTGGAGAATGCTTATTGAGCTCACTCCAACGCAAGTTATATAAACTTGCAAATAAAACTAAAATTTCCAACATACCTATGCACATTAAATATTCTATGGGATAATAGAAAAATCTTGTGCACACATTTCAATGTCCCATAGCAAAATTGCAAAGGCCCAACCATAAGATTGGGCATTATAAGTTGACTAGAGACAAACCTTGATTGAGGCCAATGATCCTATGGTTGAATTATAAGAAGCATGAATAGACAACTCATTCTTGTGTGTATATTTGAGGTCTTACTTCCACCTTATCCCTTCTTGGTTTCACCATAACCAAAACTTGAAAGAGTGTGTCCTCCGAAGAGAGTGAGGGACCAAGTAGGTGAATTCTTCTCTCATTAATATCTTCTTCTTCTTCTTCTTCTACCGTCCCACATGGAAGTTTGAGGTAGCCATTGCTAGCATAAGAGAAAGAGAGTGAGTGAGCGAGGGCTAGAAATGAGAACCATTTTCCCATATTTTTCTTTTCTACCCTCTTGGCGGCATTGGAGATGAACGGATTGGATGCATATCAAAGCTTGAGAGCTTGAGGGCATCATTTGAATGGTGAACAGATTGGATGCATATCAAAGCTTGAGAGCTTGAGGGCATCATTTGAATGGTGAGACCATCAAGCTTACTAACTTCAATGAGAAAGGTAAATTGATGAGTCTATTACAACCTTGAATTATTTATACTTTCTTTGGGGCTTGAGTGGAGCAACATAAATAGTTTGGACCTAGATTCTGAATTGACTAGTGAGAGATAGCTAAAGCCATTAAGGAGGAAGAAAACCACAATTTGTGAAAGTCCCATTTGTTGCGTTTGAGTACAACATTTTTTGTTCCATCATCAAGACCAAGATGGAATTCTCTCTTGTATTGGTTACTTATATTCTCGCATCATGTAGGAATGTAGAAGGCAATGAGTGCTAAAAAAGATTAAGCCTTTTTACTCTTGGACAAGAGAGACATGGATTAGCTATAACATGAAGGCTTGTTTCCTAAAAGGGTTAAGAACTCACTCTTTAAGAGTGATCAATAGAGAGTGGGACACATTAAAATCTCTTTCATTTATTTTCATCTAAAAATACATTTACAAAATAAAACGATTCACCTACAATCTTGTGTTATCCTAAATCCATCCAATGTCTTGCTTGCTAATATTAGTACTTCTGATATAAATATTAGTATTTTATGATTTTGGAGTTGCAAATACTATGGATGCATCTAGGAGAGCTAAGGTCCAATTCTAGCATAAGCACTCATGTCATCGAGCATACTAAAATGCTAGTTGCTAAAATCAAAAAGGTTAAGGGAGCAAAGGCACCATTAATTCTTGAAGGTACTATTTTCAAATGCTACCAAAATGTTAAGGAAGCAAAGGTGCCATTAATTCTTGAAAGGGAAGGTGAACATTTGAAAATAGCAAGAACATAACACTGCAAAAACAAAAAAATAATGGATTAAACATTTGAGATATTTAAGGTCTCCCCATTCTTTAAATTGTATTTCTAGTCACATTTTAAGTTCTTGACTAGTTGATAACATTTTAGAGCTATTAAAAGGTTTGAGCATCAAGCTCACTTCTATGTAGAATGTGTAATATACAAGCAAAACTAAAATGTCCAATAAACCTATGTGTATCAAGATATCCCATAAGCTCAATAGAAGAGTCACATACATGCATCTAAAAGCCCAACAAATAAGCTAGGAAGGCCTACTCCAAAGATCACACATTTGAGTGGAGAAGAGGGACTAGTGTTCTCTTGTTTTCTTTCTTGGTTTGCTTGGTTTCATCAAGAAATGAGTGCAATGGGTAAGAGCTAGCGAGTGAAAGCCAAAGACAAAGCTATTCATGGGAGAGAAAGATATGAATAGAGAGAGTAACCTCTTGAAAGATAAGAGAATTCTATCGATGTCCAGTTGTTAAGCTTATACAGTGTGATATTTTTGCCCTATTGTTAGTACAAATAAAGAATCACTTACTCAAAGGCGGTGACTTAGTGCAATGGCGGTGACTGTCAGTGTAGTAACACACGGGCGGCTAGGCAAAGGCGCCTTTACCGCCAACAACCTCCCACTTAAAGGCGAATCTGCCCTAGTGAGGAGTGAAAAGAAAAAGAAAAAAGACAGTACAACATGTACACATGTACAACAGGATGAGGAAAGAGGTCATCTCATCCCACGCCCATCAACCTCATGAGGAAGGCAAAGCGCTTTGTAGAGAGGCTTTTCGTGAGCAGATCTATAGGATTCTAGTCAATCGAGATCTTGACAAGATCAACAAACTTGTCCTCAACGACCCCACGTATGAAGTGATACCTCACCTCAATGTGTTTCATCTTCGCATGGAAGACCGGATTCTTGGCTAACTGAATAGCACTCATAGAATCCGAATGCACTATAGGGATAGCATCAATACCAAGGTTAGCAACCAAACGACCCAACCAAATGGCCTCCTTGCAAGCCTTAGTGGCTGCAACATACTCGGCCTCTGTAGTAGAAAGGGCCGTGCATTTTTGTACCTTGGACATCTAAGAAACAACACCTCCAGCATATGCGAATACATAGCCGGAAGTGGACTTCCTACTATCTGCATGTCCTGCATAATCAGAGTCAGTGTACCCCACGACTCCTGTATCTTGGCTACCATAGCATATGCACATATTTGCAATGCCCTTTAGGTACCTCATGATACCCTTCACGGCATCCCAATGCTTCTTGCCAGGTGTAGCTATATAGCATGCCACAACACCAACTGTAAAGGCAATATCTGGACGAGTGTCTATCATGGCATACGTATGACTGCCCACTATGGATGCATAGGGAATCTTGGCCATCTCGGCCCTCTGCTCATTTGTCTGCGGACAATTAGCTTGTGATACCTTCACATAAGAAGGCAATGGGCAGCCAATAGGCTTTATGTCCTGTATGCAGAAGCGCTCAAGGACTTTATGAATGTACTCCCTTTGTGACAAGTAGAGGAGTCCCTGATGCCTGTCGCGTCTAATGCACATACCAAGTATGTGAGTGGCCTGTCCCAGATCTTTCATCTCAAAGCTCTTCTTGAGCTGAGCCTTAAGAGCATCTAGCTCATCATGAGCTTTCCCTGCTATCAGCATATCATCCACATAGAGTACCAAAATCAATAAAGAACCATCACGGGCTTTCTTCGTGTAAAGACACGGATCCATAGCACTCCTGCTATAGCCCTGTGACTGCATAAAGGCATCAAACTTATGATACCACTCCTCAGGTGCCTGTTTCAATCCATAAAGACTTTTCTTCAATTTGCACACTAGGTGCTCCCTGCTAGGTTCTGCAAAGCCCTTAAGCTGCTCCATATAAATCTCATCATGCAAGTCCCCATGTAAGAAAGCCGTCTTGACATCCATCTAGTATAAATCCAAGTCAAGCTGAGCAACCAAAGCCAAGACTAAGCGTAGGGTGGTCATCTTAACCACAGAAGAAAAGACCTCATCAAAGTCCACACCATGCTCTTGCTTAAAATTGTTTGCTACCAATCTAGCCTTGTATGCTGGCTTGGGGTGTCCAAGGGTACTTTTCAGCTTGTACACCCACTTGCATGGCAAAGCCTTCTTGCCCGTAGGAAGGGAAACCAAATCCCAAGTGTCATTCTTATGCAAGGAGTCTATCTCAGACTGCATAGCCCTCTCCCAGGAGTGACAGTCACCCCTGCACATAGCCTCATCATAAGTGAAAGGCTCTCCTGCATCTGTAACCAAGACATAATGCATTGAGGGCTAAAATCTATCAGGTGGACGTCTGTCTCTAGTAGACTGTCTCACGGTAGGCTCTGCTGCCTGCCCAGCTATCTGTCCAACACCATGACCATGAGCATCTGCTGCAGCTGTAGGCTGTCCAACTGGCTATGTTGGAGCTCTTGGCTCCTCTTGAAATATGACCCTGTGGATCTCAATAACTCTCTCAGGCTGCCTATGCATCTTGTCTTCATGGAAGACTACATCATGACTGCGGATGACTTTCCGTGCCTGCGGATCCCAGAGACGGTAACCCATCTCACTTGCATCCCCATAACCAAGGAAAATGCATTTGACACTCTTAGGATCCAGCTTACTTCTCTTGTCCCTGGGCACATGGCAAAATGCCTCACATCCAAAGACACGGAGATGCGCATAAGAGGGAAGTTTTACAGTCCATACATCCTCTGCAACCTGGAAATCCAAACCACTAGAAGGTGATCTGTTTATGACATGCACAGTTGTACTAACTGCCTCAGCCCAAAAGCTCTGTGGTAGGCTTGCCTGGCTAAACAACTACGTACACGCTCCTGGATGGTTCTATTCATCCGCTCAGCCAAACCATTATAGGGGGGGTGTAGGGGGCAATCAACTGACGCTTAATACCCCTCTCATCACATAATTGCTCAAAAGCACGTGAGACATACTCACCCCCATTATCTGTCCTTAGGCATTTTAGCCTATACCCAGACTAGTTCTCAACCAATGCAAGCCATCTCCGAAACATAGCCAAGATATCAAAATTCAGCTTAAGGGGATAAGCCCAAACTTTTCGTGAAAAATCATCTATGAAAGTAACAAAATACTTGGCACCACCCATAGACTGACAAGGAATGGGCCCACAGACATCCGAATGTACCAATGCCAAGGGCTAACTCATGCGTGGCCTACCAGACTTTTTATGCGTAGACCTAGTCTGCCTGCCACAAAGACAATGCTCACATGAATCAAAATATGCATAATCAAGGGGCGGTAAGTATTGCAAACCAAAAAGCATTTTCATTCCCTTCAAAGAAATATGACCCAAACGGGCATGCCAAAGAGATACATGTGGGATAGAACCCATAGATAAAACATGATCAAGGGAAGAAGCGGATATAATCAAGGGATAGAGGTTGCTAGTCTTGGCACCTCTCGCAATCACAAGTCTGCCACGAGTGATCTTCCATGCAGAGTCTCCAAAACATACATGATATCTTGTTTCATCAAGCTGTCCAGCTAACAGGAGACTGCGTGTCAAAGCAGGTACATGACGTACATCCTGCATAACAAAACTGCTACCAGAAGGAAACTGTAGCCTAACATCACCAATGCCCACAATATCAAGAGAGCTAAGACAATCTGTTCAGATGTGTCCTAGTTCGTTGCAGTGGAAACATCGGCGGTTGGGATATCTTTACAGATGTGTCCTACCTCTCTGCACTTGTGGCACCTCTTATCTTGATCTGTGAGTCATCTTCATCATAGTTGCTTGATTTAAGTTCTTAGATGATTGGATTCGCTCAGAGTAATGCGTCTTGCAAGTCCATTGGGCGCATTGATTCCAATCGAGTGTTTATGGGTGGATTCAACCCAGCACAGAACTTTGATACCTATTGTGTCATATCCATTGGGGGTGCATACTTTAGGAGTGAAACAAACTTTGAATAGTATGCTTCAAGGGATAATCCTAGCTGCTTCAAGTCGTAGAATTCATTCATCTTTCGTGTGCGGTAGGCAGGTGGTAGATACCTCCCTCGCACAGCTTCCTTAAGCTTATTCCAAGTGACTGTCCCCTCCGAGATCGCTTGGTCTCTGCACCACTGTTTCCACCAAAGTCTCGCTTTGCCTGTAAGCTTAAGTTTGGAGAGCATGCCTTGGTTAGCAGGTGCAATTCCTACTGCCTCAAAATAGTCCTCCATGGACTCAATCCAGATCTCGACGTCAGCTTGAATAGTCCTTCCCTTGCCATCAAACTCGGGTGACTTAATTTGCTTGAGAAGGAACTTCTTCTCTTGCATGTCAGTATTCGTGGATGCAGAACGTGCCTGACAATCAAGCCATACCACTTAGGTTATCTCTGTTTAGGATATGTCTATGAACCGATCATTAATCAACCATGTATCATTAAGAAGTTTTTGCTCTAATACCAACTGTAACGTGCCCGCTCCTCAAATCATGGGGCACGTCTTAGCAGTCTATCGAGAGATATATCTAGAAGATACCACCTGGCACTCCCAATGAATAACACGGGGTTTGCCAACTAGGGTCTCTCGAGTCTGCCCTGCAACGGAACTTATCCGGCCGTTCCCACTAGGATCGATCTGAAGTCTGACTTTTCCTAACATTTTCTCGTTAACATTTCCTTTGAGGAAAGCTCTCGGCTAACCGAGACCACCCTTCCGTAGGATAGACCCATTGGTCACATCCACCACGCTTCCCTCGGGGGTTGATTTAGTTATCTAATTACCTACCATGTTATGTTTGACACATAAAAGCAGCTTCCTTTGTTAACCCATTAGTCACAGGTTCCTTTACGTAATTTAGGGCACAGACACGAAGACAAGATAAAGCAGGATCAAACACTTCCTTAACTTATCTTCAGATTAATGTTTGTCTCCTGCCCATATAGGAGAATTATGTGTTCCTTTCTGCCTCCATAGAAAAATCCTTCCGTCTCCCGGCAACAACCCCGAAGGTTTTATCCTACCAAGATTCCACATTCTAACTAGTATCAAGGCCTCGAGATCCCATCTCGAGTCACGTAGAACACGTGTAGGGCTCGAAGGTGTTGGGATTTACGGCCAGAGCCCCCACTAGCACCCAATCATCCTCCTATGCCAAGTGATTTCCACGGAAAGACCTCTCGCGGCGGGTTCGGTCCACATTCCCGGCGCGGATTCACAACCCCCTTGGTTAGGGTTTGGTGGTTCGCGGGGGGGGAGGGGGGTAGCTAGTGCCATCCTTCCTTAATTATCCCTTTAGGAAATCAACCACAGCTGAAGCCACCAGCTTAATACGATTACTAGGGAAAACGTCCCTTTTATTTCCATGGCAATCAGTCATCTCAGACCCGGCCATGCAGTCATCAATCACAAACAACTTGGATTAGCATCCAAAACCACATCAACAAACAGTTGAATGCACAACCTCTTACTTCAAGGCATCGCAATCCCATTGCATGCACAACCAGAATTTAACTTGGATGTATCAAAACACTTTTACAACCTTTCCAAACAACCAAGAATAACTTGGGTCAACAATCCATCTTTAACAAGACCAACCTTCGTTAAAACCATTTCAACAGTTCTGAGCAACATGCTTAGCATGAATCAGCTACCCTAAAGTTCGCTCTCCCCCTTGGGTTAGGGCTTCGCAGGGTCAATTTAACAAGTTCCTTCTAGGTCCTTTTGTCTTGCGCGGCCCTCGACAGTTACGACTTACTTGACAATCTGTCTAGTTCATTGAGTTTCACAACCATAGAGCCTTTGATGGACAATCCTTTGTTGGAAAAGAAATGACTAAGTCCTTGGAGTTGGGTTCTTAAGTTTTCAAGGTATGGCACTAAACCCTACTTGTTGGTCATCAGTTGGACATCAACTTTAAGTAAATGCAACATCTTCTAACCTTCTATCTTTAAGTGTGATACTATGCAGAATCTTTCTAGTCAAATTCACTTCTCATGCGCTTGGAGCATACCAATGCAATAGCCACTCTTATCACCTTTCCACTGTATTAGCCCCATTAAAGTGATATGCAATGAGAAGTTCATGCATTGATAACCTCTAGACCCTAGTGTATCCACCTTTGTGTGGGTATTTGCAAAGGTAAACATATATCACAACAATTATTGTGTTGTAGGAAATTTCTTAAGTATGTATTAGATTCCTAAATGGATACATCATAGTGTAGGACAACTTAGATGTTTAAGAAAGCAGTTTTGATATTGACCCTAAACTTATTTAGGATGCAATCTATGTCATAAACTCAACTGAACATTATATGACTCGTACTAAGCCTTAATAAGTTTGCATCCAATGCAGGAATATATTAGAAATTCCTTTCATTTCATGTGATAAATCATGCTTATAGATTACATTATGCATACAATGGAAGACAGAAGTTCCTTTCGAGTTTTATGGGTCACGTGGATGTGGAGAGAGGGTGACGAGATGTTACGGTTGGTTGTGACTCCATTGTCATTTCTATCTTCGACCGCGGCTTTCGCGCTCTTAGTAAGCTTTCTCTTTGGAGCCATCTTGCATACACGATCCTTCACCCTAGCTCCTTGATGTGGTGGCTTTGTTCAAGGGTGATTCGCAAAGTGGTCACCAAACCGATGAGGGAGATGAAAGTCCGATAGTGTTCGTGACTTTGAAAATCGCCTTGGCTAGAGATAGTCTCTAACTTTCACCCCTCTCTCTCTCTCTCTCTCTCTCTCTCTCTCTCTATCAGCATGATGGTCTGATTCTATCTCCCACTAACTATATCTCCCTTCCCTTATCATATTAATCTCTCTCTCTCTCTCCCTCTTCTCCTTCTTCTTCTCCTCTCTCTCCTTCTTCCTTCTCCTCTTTCTCTCTTCTCTCTCTTCCTCTTCTTCTCCTTCTTCTCCTCCTCTCTCTCCCTCTTCCTTCCTCTCCTCCTCTTTCCCTCTTCTCTCTCTCCTCTTCTTCTCTCCCTTCTCTCTCTCTCTCTCTCTCTCTCTCTCTCTCTCTCTCTCTCTCTCTCTCTCTCTTCTCCTCCTTCCTCTCCTTCTCCTCCTCCTTCTCTCTATCCCTCTTCTTCTCTTCTCTCTCCCTCTTCCTTGTTCTCCTCCTTCTCTTTCCCCCTCTTCTTCTCCTTCTTCCTCTCCTCTCTCTTCCGCTTCTCCTTCTTATTCTCCTCTCTCTCTCTCTCTTCCTTCCTCTCCTTCCTCTCCTTCCTCTCCTCCTTCTCTTCCCCTTTTCTCTCTCTTCTTTTTCTCCTCTCCTTCTTCTTCTTCTCCCTTCTCTCTCTCCTCTTCTTCTTCTCCCTTCTCTCTCTCCTCCTTCTTCTTCTCCCTTCTCTCTCTCCTTCTCTTCTTCTCTCCCTCTTCTCTCCCTTCCCTCTTCATCTCCTTCTCTTTCTTCTCCCTTCTCTCTCTCCTTCTCTTCTTCTCTCCCTCTTCTCTCCCTTCCCTCTTCACCTCCTTCTCTTTCTCCCACTTCTTCTCCTTCTTCTTTTCTTCTCTCTCCCTCTTCCGTCTTCTCCTCCTTCTCTTTCTCTCCCTCTTCTTCTCTTCACTCTCCCTCCCTCTTCTTCTTCTCACAATGATCACACCGGGGGGGGGGGGGGGGGGGGGGCGTGCTGCAAAACCCGAGGGTGGTTCCTATTTGGTGAGGCTGGGGGGGGCACTGTGTTTGTATGCCAGGGAGGAGGGCCGCCTGCTGGAACCCATGGGGGGGAGATGTGCTGATGTCATGGTAGCAGGGGGAGGTGGCTTGACTCGTAAGCCCCAGGGGGGTGCTGATGCAGCAGGTCGGGGGGGGGGGGGGGGGGGGGCGCCTGTGTCTCACGAGCGGGAGGGGGAGTGGTCTTTATAAAGGGGGGCCAAGTAACATCCAAGACAACTCCAGATAATCCAAAATGCATCCAAGGTAGAGCTTCAATGAGCACTCAAGCTCAACGTATGCATAGGGTAATCAACCGGGACATGAGCATCAAGCCGTAGGCAATGAGTATGCATAAACCCAAGAAGCATCACTGTCAAAGCATATACTACTATCAAGCATGAACCATGTCAATGAGTGCGTAATGTCAAAGCTCTTCCAAAAGCATCCGGAATGAAATTCAAGCTCGAAGTCGTACCCTGAAGATCAATACTTCATGGCATATATCCAAGACATAGGCCGGAACCAATAGGCATAACCCAAGGCATGTGTAATAGCTTTAGCCTGCTTTTATTATAGCCAAGAATGACTATCAAAATTGAGAAATTTCAGCATGCAAATCAGTCCAAAATGATTGCCAAACAATAGGCATACATTCCCCTAACATGCAGGCATCATACGAGACCAACCGGGCATCAAATGACAATGTCGGGCAAGCATAAACATCAAATGTTACTATAACACTATTATAAACTGCCTGTGGACTATTATGACAGTCCCAAAATAGTGCTAAATCAGACCATAAGCAATGTCAATGCTCAAACCTTTGATACCAAGCATCAAAGCATGTGCAAATGCCTTAAATGAAGCCTGTTTAAGTGCCCAATGGTATGGAGCTTGAGTAGTACCCTGTGATGTAGATGGAGACCAGCCTAGAATCAGGTGCAAAGAGCGTGGACAGGGCAGGAGTGGCTGCTGATCAGCGTGGCCATAAAAGGGGTGGTAGGGGGCTTGAGGAGTGGCCAATGGTGGCTACCCCTTTCTGTTCACAGCCTGTGTGACCTAAAAACAATACAAAACCCTTTGGAGAATGAAGCAATACCTTTGATGTAATGCCCTGAAGGTGCCCAACAATGCCGGGAAGAAGCTCGGGAAGCCGGGGAGTGACGGGAGCTCGAAAGAGTCAGATATGGCTGTTGGGAAGGAGACCCAATGCGAGTGGGGAGTCAATGGGAAGCTGAGAATGCCATGAATCAAGCTCAAGAGTCAAGAAGTCGAGCTCTGATACTAATTGAAAGGTGAGAAGGATCGAAGCTTACACTCGAGAGCTATGGCGGGAGAGCAAGAGTAGGAAAGAGAGAGACAAGAAATGGGAACTCCAACAGTCACAATGTGTGACCGGGCCTTCCTTTATTCAAACTGTCACTAAAAGAATAAAGAATAAAGTGACGGTGATGGGCGCCCACCACCTACAATGTGCAGTGGCGGTGACTGTCAGTGTAGTAATACACGGGCAGCTAGGCGGAGGCGCCTTTATCCCCAACATACACCAATAGTAATATATTGATGGTGTTTATCTCAATGATGTTGTTAGTAGATTAGTCAATGCATGTGTAAGTTTGGTTGTGCTAGGGGCTAAGCACATTATTTTATCAGTGAATTTCTTTTTAGTGCTTGATTTATGTGGTCTATAGCTAGCCAACCTAATTATTTTAGGCATTTTTAGATGGCTGACTTGATTTATATTGTTTGCCTATTTTGGGCTATTTATTGGTAGGTTCCCTCGTCCTTAGATTCATCATTAGCATACTTTCACAAAAATCCCATTGGAGAGAGGGAGCCAATGATAAGGCCCACTTGGCCCATGACTCACTATTGTATTCAATTGTCTCATGTCTTGGTATATGGATTCCATTTTCCAACATTCTTCTTAGTTATTTCTTATCCCCTCATGGGATCCCCCTTCCCCCCCATTTAGGGCTTTGTAGGTATACCGTGGCATTGCCTATGAATGCACCTATGGATTCCATTTCCCAACATTCTTCTAAGTTCTGTCTTATCCCCCCATGGGATTCACCTTTGGGCCATTTGGGGATTTGGGGTATACCATGGCATTGCCTACGAATGTAGCTATGAGGGATACGAGCCTCTCTATGAGCCAATCCCTCACCCATAGTGCTAAGTTGTGATGGATGTGCAATGTTGAGTCATGATGGATGTGCATTGATAGCTCCTCCCTCACCTGTGAGCCTCGATTCCAAGTTGTCCCTATGAGTGCCTTTGACTTGTAACATCTTTGCATAATGTGATAGCCCCCAAGAAGGGCCATTCTCTCTCTTTGCCTATTATTATTTCTTGTGCATATATGCTTGCTTATGTGCAATGTTATGCTTTTGAGTACCTTTTGTGTAGGGTGATTGTGATGTAGCCTTGCATCGAGACCCCTCTAGGGGGATCGCATTACTATGACTCTATGGTCCCCCATGAACTATGCTAGGAGTCGCGGGCCTAACCTCCAGTTGACTAGTGATAGTATTTTCAAACTCTAAGCAATGATTTTTGACTATAATCTTTCATTATGATCCTTTATTGGCTATGTATGGTCAAATTTTCCCTGATTTAGTGGTTGCTTTTGTGGATGAGCTACCTCTACATTGTGTGAACTCTTGATAGTGTAGTCTTTGTAGTATTGTTTGGTTGTACTCTCTTCTCGTCTCTTTCCTTTGATTTATCTTTTCATCTATGCTTTCCAAACGACACCTCCCTATATTGATCAATTTTTTGACAATAAACTTCATAGTCCTAATAACCTAACTTGGAGTGCTTATGAAAGCATGTTTTGTGTAGAAGCAACTAGGGGTTTTAAGAGCTATTCTTTAACTAGGATTCCAACTTCTCTTCCAAATGATTGGGACTACAACAACTATGAGGAAGTTGTGTTGAGATGGGTTAGAAATGATGCTCATGAATATTTCACTCTTCCAATGGTGGTTACCTCTTGTAAGACAACTTTAGAGGTGTGCGAGAAGCTATAACTATTGTATGAGACTCCATTGACCATGCAAGGTATGATCCTCTTTGGTTATCTCCAACATATGAAGTTTGAATCTAAAGATACTCTCTAGTCTTTCTTGCTTCATGTTACACATGTGTAGGATCAATTTTGGTACATGCGATACATGCTTTCAAAGGTGCTTCTTGTGGGGACTATACTCTATAAACTTGTGAGCTTTACTCATATGTCCTCTATATTTCTTGAGCATGAACGATGGTAGGAAAAACAGGACAAATAGACACTTATGCAAGGATTGTAAGGAGTTAGCATCATCATGAAAGAAGAAAGAGAAGCATGATGCAGACTCATCTGATGAGTCATCATCGCTCTTCAACTCCAAGTTTGATTTAGATCCTTTGGCCAAGGCGTGTAAGGGGTTATCTTCCATTGCAAAGGAGAAGGGCATGGTTGCCCCTCCTTCTACTATGATGCAATCATTCTTCATGACTCTATAGCCACAAAGGGAGTGTGAGAGGGTGGTGAGGTGGGTCAATTGAGCCTCATCTATATAGGTATGTGTTGGGGGTAAAGGCGCATGTGCCTAGTTGCCCGTGTATTAGTTACATTGATCGTACCCACATACCCGCATACCTATACATTGCAAGTGGCAGGCACCCATCATTGTCACCATTCTTTATTCTTTCAATAACATTTGAATAAAGGGGATGCCGATCACACATTGTGACTTAGTGTTCCCACATCTTAGTATCTCTCTCTCTCTCTCTCGCTTTTGCTCCTTCACCGTAGCTCTTGCTTCTGCTCCATGCTTCCACTTCAAGGCTCACTCCCTTCAACTGGTATCAGAGCCATTGCACTGGCATTGAGGAGCTCAACCCGACATCTTACATTCAAAGGTTTCCTCATTGGTAGCCATGACTTCTCATTCAAAGGTATGCTTTTGATACTTTGTGTCTTCTAGGCTGCTTCTAGTTGCATTGGACCTCTTCTAGGCCTTCCTTAGCAATCCTTAGAGCTTGCCCTGCTCCCCATTTTCTTGATTCCATCTAGTAGAGGTAGTAGGAGTGACCAGTAATTGAGTGTGAATTGCGCATGTTTGCTGCCCCTCTTCCCTGATTAGTTTGCTTCATCCTACCTCATCTCTAGCTCATAGCATTGCTTTTGGCATTCGGGCAATCGCTTGCCATTGTACTTAACACCTTTGGCATGAGTTTGGGCATCAATTGGGGCTCTTGGGTTTAGCCATTAGCTCATAGTTTATGACAGTTTATTGTATTACAGTTCTAGATAGCCCTTCACTCATTGTTGGAGGCCACTTATGCTTCCCTGGATGTCTATTTGATGCTGAATCATCCGGGGATGTTATGCCAATGTATTGGAAGCTATGGGATTGATTTGAGCACTCTTTTACTCAATTTTATAGAGGTTCTTTATTGATACAATAACTAGGGTTGAAGCTTATTTTATTGGTGAAACCATATGCCTATTGCTCTCGGATGCTTACCTATTATTCAAGGTGATGTATCGATGCTTATGGTTCATGTTACATGCTTGATTATACTTCCGAATTGCTTTTGATCTGAGATCAGAGCTTTGAATCTTGACATTAGTTGTCATTCTCACTGTTATGTATGGTTATTTGATGCTTCAGTAGCACTTTGTAAGTTACTTGGGTCGGATAATCTAGGATATATGCTACTTGGAACTTGGATACATAGATGCCTTTCACATGATGTTTTGAGCTTTGTTTGCTTATCTAGCATTTGAATTTTGTTCCAATGGGAGACGCTACTTAACTCTTGGATATTATATTGAGCATTTGGTTATGCAGTTGAGCTTGAGGGTCTTATAGTGAGACTGTGGGACTTGGTGACATGTACATGCTCTTGTCATGCTTTATGTATGCAGTTGATGCTTAGTGGGCTAATTTGACATTCCTCTTGGGCTGGCACCTATCTCTGTCATGATGTTGTCAATGATATATGCATCTTGGTTGGTTATGTACCGAGCTTTCGTTACATTGCTCAGTCCCTTGTTCCTTTGATTGGTCTCTTTTGTTACTCGTGAGACCCACTCTATGCATGATGGTTATACCTATGGGATGTATGTTAGTCTGACACAATGATCCTTTGATAGCTATCGGTGCCAGTCGCATATTCACTCATTGCTAATTGGAGCTATTCCTTGGGATAGTTACAATTTGTCTTATATCAGTGATTGCCCATCTTTGGCATTGATTTCTTACTATTATACTTCATTTTCAGCATGTTGTAATTACAGTTTACTACACTGTTTATGTGAGAAGTCACCTTTAGTTGATTGTTCTTTGCATTGAGTTTGTGGTGGATAGTTCACTACTTAGTCAGTTCCCCTTGTTTTCAGCTTGATCTAGTAGTGGTTTTAGGGCTGTTTGCAGTGATTACAGTAGCCTACTTTGACACTTTGTGTACTTGTTTGCCTTCATCATAGCTGGTGGCTCGAGTGTTAGTGCTATATTTAATATTAACAGGTTGGATGGTACCAACTACAGCTATTAGAAGGCCCAAATCTAGCAAGTTAGAGTGTAGAAAATGCAGGCCAGGCCTTTAAAATATAAAGATATCAAGCTCCAACTTATTGATGCAAAGGATTGGGTTGAATTAGATGAGATATATAAGTCCACCATCGTATTATCCCTCTCTAGCAGGTGTCCTATAATGTTGCCTTTGATGGGCAATCCATATGGTAATTATGGGAAAAGATTCGTAATGTCTATGACAAGCAGAGTCCTACTTCTCAAATGTATTGACTGAAGCAACTCATGGACCTTTGCATGAAGGAGGGCACTTCTATGTCAACTTACTTAAATGAGTTTCATTCCATTATCAGTCATTTGTCTTCATAGGGGATTGAATTCAAGGGCACTCTTCTTTCCTTGTTCCTCTTGGTTACACTACTTGAATCATGGGATACCTTCCATATTGCTATATGTGTCAACATACCTACTGGTGGGTTATAGTTGCAAGATGTAAAGGGTGCACTCTTGAGAGGGTAACAAAAAGAATATCGATGCTTCCCACACCTCTCATGCTTTGACAGTTAGAGGCAATAATGGTAGGAGCGATAATAACCGCCATGGGAGAGACTCTCAATAGTCTCGCTCTCAGTCACATGGACAATCTCATAGTAAGCCTTGTGACCAGGTAAGTCCTCATTGACTTGTGATAAATAGGGCATATTCAGCCACAATAACATAAGATGCACGAGGACAAGCACAAAGAAAAGGGTAAGGTAAAGTATAGGAGAAAAATGATGATCATAACATTGTCCCTAGCAAGTCTAATGTTAAGATTGAAGAGATTAATGTTGTGCATGTTGATTTTGATGATGATTTCATACTTCCAGCTTCTTCTCTTGATACTTTATAGCTGATTGATGCTTTGTCAGGGTATACTCAGTGTTGGCTCATATAGTCAAGGGCTTCCTTTGATATGACCCCTCATAGAGAGTGGTTTCACTCCTATCATAGCTTGATTAGATTTTTCCACTTGGGTAATGACCCGGCACTCAAGATAGTTGGTATTGGTGATGTCCCGCTACAATTTTTTTCAGGTTGCATGTTTACTCTTCATGATGTTTGTCATGTACGGGCTCTCACAAAGAGCCTTATATCTGCTGGCACTTTGGATGATGCAGGTTATGTAGTTTCTTTTGGTGATTCCTCATGGAAGATTACACGTGGGAATCTTGTCATTGTACATGGTGCTAAGTCCAATACTCTCTATCCCTTGCTTGTATTTGGGTCAGTTGACTCTACTTTGGCAGTGGATGCAATTCCATATATATTTCTTTGGCAATGTCACCTTGGGCACTTTTCCTTGAAAGGAATGAAAATGCTTACTCATTTGTAGTATCTTCCACCCCTTGACTATAAGTGCTTTGAGTCTTGTAATCATTATTTATATGGCAGACAGACACACAATATGAATAAAAAGTCTAGTATGACATGCATGGGTGAGCAATTGGCTCTTGTTTATTTTGATGTATGTGGTCCTATGCCCTGCAATTCATTAGGTGGCATGAAGTATTTTGTTACTTTCATTGATGTACGTGGTCCTATGCCCTGCAATTCATTAGGTGGCATGAAGTATTTTGTTACTTTCATTGATGACTATATGTATAAGGTTTGGGTATATCCTATTAAGTAGAAATAAGAAGTCTTGGCTACATTTCAACATTGACTTGCTTTGGTTGAGAACCACTCTGGGTATAGGCTGAAATTCCTAAGGTCAGACAATGGGGTTGAATATGCCTTTAAAGCCTTTGAGCAGTTTTGTAATGAGAGGGGTATTAAGTGCCAGTTGGCCACCCCATATACCCCACCCCATAATGGTATGGTCGAGCATGTGATTAGGACAATTCAAGAGTGAGTTAACAGTATGCTTAGCCAAGTAGGCTTACCACAATATTTTTGGGTTGAGGCAGTTACTACTACTGTACACTTGATGAATTGATCTCCATGTACTACTCTTGACTATTGGGTTGTAAAGGAGGTATGGTTTGAAAAACCTCCCACATATGCTCATTTGCATGTCTTTGGTTGTGAGGCTTTCTGCCATGTACCCAAGGACAAGCGCAATAAGCTGGATCCTAAGTCTAAGAAATGCATCTTTCTTAGTTATGGGGATGTAGGTGAGATGGGCTATTGCCTATGGGATTCGTAGGCTCAGAAGGTTATCCTCAGCCATGATGTTGTTTTCCATGAGGAGAAAATACATAAGTAGCCCGAGTCTATCATTGAGGTATGCAATGTGATTTTTCAAGAGGAGTCTCTTGCTATTGTGCAACTAGCTAGATAGCCTACAATAGTGTGCTCTAGTGGCCCAGGTCCTTGATGCTCCACAAGATGTATTGGCCCCACAACCAGCTCTGAGGCGATCTAATAGAGATAGATGACAACCTGCACGGTTTGAGCCCTCTATGGATTATGCTATGGTGATAGAAGCTAGTAAGCCTCTTACTTATGATGAGTCCATGCGCAGAGGTAATAGTCACTCCTAGGAGAGGGCCATGTAGTTAGAGTATGACTCACTATAGAAAAATCAAATGTGGGATTTGGTTCCTTTGCCTAGTGGCAAGAGTCAATTGCCATGCAATTGGATATACAAGTTGAAAAGTATCCCTGAACGTCCGAAGCTAGGATACAAGATCAGATTGGTTGCTAAGGGCTAGAATATGGTGTGGACTTTGCTGAAGTCTTTTCTCTTGTTGTAAAGATGACTACCCTATACTTAGTACTGGCTTTGGTTGCTCATCTTGACTTGGATCTTTATCAGATGGATGTCAAGATGACTTTTATTCATGGGGACTTTCATGAGAGATTTACATGGAGCATCCTAAAGGATTTGCAGACCGTGGTAGGATACACCTAGTGTGTAAATTGTGAAAGAGTCTTAATGGCATTCATAGGGATATTTTTGTAGTGATATGGATTTGTGTTTATACACAAAGAGAAGGCTCATGATGGCAATCTTATGATTTTGATCCTCTATGTGAATGATATGTTAATGGCCGAGAGTGCTCATGATGAGTTGGATGCCTTGAAAGGCCAGCTCAAGAAGAGCTTTGAGATGAAGGACATGGGATAGGCCTCACATATTCTTGGAATGCACATTATTCATGATTGCTCTAAGTGGCTCCTATACTTATCACAAAAGAAGTACATCCATAAGGTCCTTGAGCGATTTCATCTACAGGATGTTAAGCATATTGGTTGTCCTTTACCTTCTCACGTAAAGGTTAGGTCAGGCTGATTGTTTGCAGTCGTGCGGATGAGCAGAAGGCCAAGATGGCCAAGATCCCTTATGCATCTATAGTGGGTAGTTTGATATATGCCATGATAGCCACTCATCCTGAAATAGTGTTTGTAGTGGGAGTTGTGGCACACTATATGGCTACACTTAGCAAACGACATTGGGATGCCATCAAGGTTATCATGAGGCACCTAAATGGCACAACAACTATGTGCATCTATTATGGTGGCCAAGATACCAGAGTCATGGGATACACTGATTCTGATTATGTAGGACATGCAGACAGTAGGAAGTCCACCTCTGGCTATGTCTTAACCTTTGCTGGAGGCGCTATTTCTTGGATGTCCAAGGTGCAGAAATGCATGACCCTATCTACTATAGAGACAAAGTAGCCTATTGAAGCTTGCAAGGAGTTCTCTAGTTAGGCTGCAGACCTTGGCATTACTGATGTGGTTCCTATATTGCATTTGGATTCTATGAGTGCTATTCAGTTGGCCAAGAATCCTGGTCTTTCATGTGAAGATGAAGCATATTGAGGTGCGTTGTTAATCCTCAGACAAACAAGGTAGAAAATCCAAAAAATCTAAAGTAGAAGACAAGCCAAGGTAAAAGTGAAACGGAAGATGAAGACACGCCAACAAAAATATGAAAACACAAGAAGTGTAGAAAAGTCCTAAATTAAGGAGAAAGGCACATAAGAAAAAGCGCAAGTCAATACTTTTGTAAAAGAGCGCAAGGCGTAGAATGATTTATTTTAAGAGCACCGAGCTCTCACTCATGAAAATTGTAAAGTTAGATGGGTAGTAGGAAGGAAGCTAGGAAGATAGGAGGACAATGGGAAAAAGGGCCTAGCCAGCCATGTAAAAAAGGGGATAAGGGGATGATTACCCAAAAGGGATTTAGGGTTTTGTATATAAAGTTGAAAAGTGAATGAGAAGCTCATTCTTGTATGTGGCCAAAAGTGGATCTCCTCTTCTTCTTGTTCTTTCTTGCTTGAGCTTGTGCTTGAGAGAGGGAGTGTGAATGTGTGAGGGTGAGGGACCGTGATGGAGAAGCTCTCCATCTTCTCATCTCTTATTCTCTTCTCTTCTCTTCTCTTGTCTTGCTCAAGGCAATGGATCTTGGAGCGTGGAGCTTGAGGATCGAGCTTGCAGCTTGCACTTGGATTGTGGAGCCACCGAAGTGCTCGGGAGAGTAGGCAACTCGATCAGGCATGGAGGTAAGCTCACTAGCTGAGACCAACAGATTCAAGCTTGAGTGCTTGCACGCTTCAAATCGAGCATCGAAGTAAGGGTTTCATCCCGAACCGGTGCTTGAGGTAGATAGGTAGGAAGCGAGGGACTTTGAAGAGGTATTCGATCTCCTTAGTAAGTAAGTTTTTGGTTTTTTGGATTTGGAAAAACATGTTGGAGTAGTGTAGGTATTTTCTTTGTGATTTGGATGCATTAGGGTAGAAAACAACAAAGAAAAAAAAGGAAAAACAAGCATTGGGATTTTTGTTGTCATAACAGAGCAAGAGGGTTTGATTTGTTTGCCGATTTGCATTTTGGAGTTTATTTGTTATTCCAGGTATTACAACTCTTCCCCTCTATCCATAACTTTGATCTAGAGGTGTGTGCCATATGTTGTGACCTAAATCGTGTGATTCTAGCGATTTATTATTGCGTCAACCAAAATTGCACCACGTTCGGCCCATCCGAGTGATGAAGATTGTGGGCCGAGTCCTAGAATTGGCCCTCGGTCCTCCGATATTCAACCATTCGGCCCCGTATCACTTGGATGCTCACCTCTCGGCCCCGTTTGAATTGACCATTCATACCAACTTGGCGTTCGGCCCACTTGATTTGGCCCTCAGCTCCATGGACTCGACTCAACTCCTCTCAGACAAGCTGACATTCGGCCTGACCGAATTCACCATTCAAACGAACTTTGCATTTGGCCCACCTAACTCGCCCTCGACCGTTCGGCCCGAACCCATTCGCATGAACCACTCGGCCCTCGGCCCGGTCGATTTGGCCCACTACCGTTTGGCCATTCGGCCCTCGAACAACCACATTCGGACTAGCCAAATTTGACATTCGAATCACTTGTGTTCGGCCCTTTCTCATTCGGCCCTCAGCCATTTAGACAAGCCAAATCGGACATTTGGCCCCTGTAATTTGGATCTACTAGGCTGAATTTGGATTTTTTTCAAAATTTTAACATCTAACCCCTGAAACCAACCCAGAGATCATATAGAGTGGAAAAGCACATAATAAATTTATCACTAGGTTGAAATCTAGATCAAGTAGTTCAAAACTTGGCTACGAATAGTCCTTCAAATAGTGCATGGTATTTAGCGTAACGGCCCTGTGGGCCGATGGGGATTGCCCCTCGGACCCCGACAAAAGGGGCTCTGCCCCCTCTGCACCTCCCCAAGTAGGATGGGGAGAAAACGTGTGCCGTGACAAGCCCTCCAAATTAGATCCTAATGTAGTAATGGCTCTACATAAGCATTTGGCCCACCTGACTCGCCCTGAACCCATTCGCATGAACCACTCGGCCCTTGGCCCAGTCGATTCAGCCCACTACCATTTGGCCATTCGGCCCTCGGACAACCACATTCGGACTAGCCGAGTTTGACATTTGAACCACTTGCATTCGGCTTTTCTCATTCGGTCCTCGGCCATTCGGACAGGCCGAATCGGACATTTGGCCCCTACAATTCGGACCTGCTGCCGAATTAGGATTTTTTCAAAATTTTAACATCTAACCCTCAAACTAACCCAGAGATCGTATAGAGCCCAAGCATATCATAGATTTATCACTAGGCTGAAATCTAGATCAAGTAGTTCAAAACTTGGCTATGAATGGTCCTTCAAATTGTGCACGGTATTTAGTGTAATGGCCCTGTGGGCTGGGGGACTGCCTCCCAGACCCTGATAGAGGGGGCTCTGCCTCCTCTACACCTCCCCCAAGTAGGTTGGAGAGAAAACATGCACCGTGACAGGCCTTCCAAATTAGATCCTAATGTAGTAATGGCTCTACATAAGCATAGATTCTCACTTGCAAAACAACAACCAAAAGCCCATACCCAAACAAAGACAAATTAGAGATCCTAGAACCTCAATGGGCCAATCTGGCCAACAAGGGCAAAAAGGCCACACCACAAAAACATGTATATTTTGCATTCAGACTGCATCTAGTCAAAGCGGAATGCAACAACATCAAGCTATAACTGCGAGGATGACTAGACATGACAATCCTACGATAGATGCACCTTGAATGGCACTACACAGACGACCCAAGACATCAATAGAGAATCCATATCTGGTTGTGCAGTTAGGGAGTCAAAGGCATGTATCAGAAGGCTTGAATTTATAAGCCAAGACCCAAAAGATGAAGACGTGTGCCACCTACTTATCTTAGGGTCAAACTCACCACAAAAAGAGAGCATAGTGTCGATGCTCTCATCGATGAAGGAGCCGATTTTAATAACTTGACCTATGAAGCATAGACCCTACTAGGCCAACCAAAGCTCACACTGACTAATGCAACTCTTAGTCCTTACGGGGACACCCACAAGCACTTATAGGGAAGTGAAAAATCCTTGTAAATATTGAAATTGAAAGCTTGCCTATCCTATTCCATGTTCCTCCAAATAGTTTTAATTATGGAAAGGACACCCTCCTAGGAAGACCCTTCAGGCGACGAAGTGTGAGGCTGATTATGTAGCATAGAGGATACACTTGACACTACCTGGTGTGAGGATAATCACAACCTTTAGCAAGGGCGACCTCATCAAACCTCAAGGGAAAGACAAGGAATATTTTGACATACCAGGCAAGCCTAGTAACAAGAGCAAGGACTTGTTACAAGCGCATGTTGAATAGAGAGAACCAGTGAGTGAGGCCATGCTTGAAACAAGAAGGTCAGGAGACAATGCCAAGGGTAGGCTTTGGACTTACAAATATAATAAAGAAACCCAAGCTTTATAGAAGAAGGTATCGATGGAGAGCCAACACAATGCCGCAATGGATATCCAAAGTGTTGCTACATGCTTAAGGGTATTATGCAGGTAACCGATGGATTTGGGTACCAAAACCCTTGCTAAAACACCTCTGTCAGCTGAAGGCCAGATTGTATTAGAAGCATGGGAGAAAATCTAAACAAAAATCCAAGTCTCAGGTCAATAACATTGGAGTGACTGAACCCCTCACAATTGAAACCAAGAAACCAAATAGGACTATTTGAAAGGTAGATCCTTAGCCTAGTGTGCTTAACAAGTGGATATCAGATGTAATCATCGAGTGTGCACAAAAGCCACTAGTGCACAAGGATCCTTTGACTTTCCAAGAGGATAATGAGCACCACATGCACAACACTGCTCACGATAAGGCTAATTGCTCAACAAAGCAAATGGTAGAATTGTCTAATAGCCACGAGCAAATCTTTTGGCCAGTGCCAAGTCCACCTAGGAGTCCCAAATCTCCTACACCCTCTTTTCCTAAATGGACACAGGAAGCACAACAACAGTTGTCAAGTGCAACTGCTCAATCCCTATCTCTATCTCCATCTGAGCCTCCAAATGTCCAAGATGGGGGACATGACACCACCCTTAGTTCTTAGCCTAAGGATATGCCTCTACAATCCACCATGACTAGCTCACTTGATGCTTGATTTGCACAAGTGAATGCGCAAAGGGCAACAAAAGACATGACCACTTCTGATGTACTTAAGGACTTCACACCGTAGTCTACCAACAAACCACTGAACTAGCCGCTACTACTTCCAATCAGAAATCACTGCCATGTAATCGGATGAGGGGCTAAATGGAGGGGAATCAACGAAAGAGCTAGACTCTCCAAAAAGAGAGGCAATTGTACCCTCACAACCTGGCAAGGTTGTTCAACAAGATGTAGCCATGTCCCATGAGGACACACCAGAAAAAGAGAATGCTGAGGCACAACCAAGCACGTCAACAACTAACCTAGTTCAGGGTCTTGAATCTTTAAAGGATACACTTCAATTTTCCAAGAAAAAGAGGAGAAAACAGCAAAAACAGTGGGAGTTGTAAGTGGTTGTGGACACCAAGAAGATGGAGACTAAGAGCGTTGAAGAACTGAGGAATAAAGCATCGAGTCCATCCACCAATGAGCCCATTGCCATCTCTCCTAATGGCGGTGAAACCTTAGACACATCCGTGTGTTTTGAAAAATCAAAGCAACCATTACCATCAACGGTTGCTTGGAACACTCAATCCACCAACAACATAACTTACATTGACCAATCAAGAGTGGATACAACACTATCACAACAAGTTGACAAAACTATACTAGTCACATCCGAGGAGAACCATGACACAATAGTAGCAAAGCCTCAGGAGAGAAACATAAAAAACATGAAAACAGGAGCAATCCTAGCAGTGACCAATCTTGCTCATCTAGGCTTGAGCCCCCAGCTATGCTAAAGCCTAGAAAAACTCCTAGGACCTTGCATGGGATAGCAATTGAGCAAGCCCTCATCGAACATAGAAGTGTCACAGAGTGCTTGACTGAGTTGGATGCTAAACTCAAATTATTCACACTTGCCTACATCCTTGTGGACATGGGCACATTCCCTAGGGAGCAGCTTGAGGAATATTGGTCATATCCGCTATCCTGGGAAGAGTAATAATATCTTAATGAGCACTATGACAAGCTCCTACATGAACACATGCGACTCATCTCTGACAAGGAAGTCGATGAACTACCCTTAACTGTGACATTCAACGAAGTGCTTTGCCAACCGAATCTCTTAGAGATAGAGCAACTAAAGCGACAATCAAAGGGTCAAAGTCAATTTGAAAAACATTGATTTGAAAACCATGCTACAATGGCTGAACTTGGAGCCCAGATTATGACAGAGTCTTAGAGGAGCGATTGGTCAAATGGGGTCTCAAAGAGACCCGCCGACGTATGTGGCGCCAACTTCCTTTCGAGTATCCACTGCCGTTCGGGGTATGGGCTTAGCCAAAACTAGCCAAGAGAACTCTCTGATTGATAAAATTCTCACCGAGGAGGAGCTACATGTGAGGAGACTCGGACAAGGTACCATGCTACTCGATGTTGCAAAATATCTATTGTTATTGAGTAGGCTGCCATGATTATTAGATGTGTGTGCCACACTGCAGTACAATCCCGAGTTCTACAATTGTTTTTTATCCTCACGAAGTGACATGGATTCATAAATGTGTACATAAATAAACAATGTGTTTTGTGATTGTGTATAGATAATACCAGAAAAGCAAAGCTAGCACACATACAAGCAATGGTAATCAAGTGTAGGTGATATGCATTGAAGTCAACACTATGGGATTCAGATAAGTGATGTCTTTTTGAGCTGTGCTCATTATGATTGAAGCATAATGACTTGCATGTACTCTCACTCGAGTTGTCAAGTGGATACAAGACGACATAGGTCTTTATACGAAAGCATTCAATGTCTAAGTCACCACAAGACCACCAACCTCACAAAGAACCATTATGGAGAAAGCGACAAAATACCAAGAACAAAGAGCCATGATGGAATCCCCACATGAAAACAAAATCACCCCTACAGAAAGCACACATTGCATTTGAGCATGGCCCAAAGCATAGTCATCGACTACTCTCTCTTTCTTGGCCAAACTCTACATCCAGGTAGGAGCCACACTCTCAGCAATGACAAATGTTTCTTCATCAACCAGGATTCAATTCGCTAGATGCTCTATTCCTTGTCCATGGCATAGCTCACTCCAGTTGCTACCTCAATTGTACCGATGTCTCACATGTTACAAATAGGTTTGCAAAATCTCAAGTGTATCTCTTCATCTCAACAATTGTTCCTCTAGCATTGAGGGTAGTAACACAATCATCTTTGTAACATTCATTTTTCATAGCCTTTGGATGTTGACATTTCTCAATCCAAATGAAAGGTTGATAGCCTCAATATAGTGCATTGGTTGTATCTATTTTATCCCAGAAAAAGAGGAAAAAAGGAAACAAAAAGAGAAAAAAAGGAGAAAAGAAAATAAAAAGCACTCACGATCATAGCACAACACCTAGGGGTTCTCCAATTAGGTACGTCCAGTGACCTTGGTTGGCTGACTCCGTCCCTAGTCCCCTAGATCTTTACACATCCCCCATAATTGTTTAGGGCACATCAAGGGCAGGACATACCTAGTCTTTTTACCTGCACGATTCTTTTTTCGCACTCAACCTTAGTACCATCGCAATAGAGAGCGGTGAGAAAGGCATGAAAGACCATGGAAAGTATACTGTACTCTTCGAACAATACAAGTAACCAGCTGGTACCAAAAGCTAAGGTGTCAATGAGCTCAATTATGCTACATCGTGTTGACAAAATCACAAATGATGTCTCAAGAAGCCTTCAAGTGTACTTCTTCTCAACATCAACAAAATTTTCCACCCCATTGAACCCTTGCTTCATCCACACATTGCTATAAGGAACTAGACCACCAACAGTCTTTTAACTACGTAATATCTAAGTATGCATGTGCACTCACATAATATCTGCACCACAATCTATACACAGTTTGGGTCCTCAAGTGCAAGACATTACTCTCGGCTCACCTAGAGTTCGGACCTGTCTCCTAAACTAATCAAACTACATCTTGTGCACGATAAGAAGACTAGCACTACCCCCAGGGAGAGATCACATATGAGAGGTTTTCAATTGCAGGTATTGAAGACTCTAGCGAAAGTATCGTCATCTCTTCATCAACACTCAACTCTGAATTATTATCCTTTATCATCCTGCAAGCCCACGTCGCCGCCGCAGAATCCCCAGAACATCAACACCTATGCCAACCCATGATTGCAACTCCCAAGAAAAACCAACCTATCACCAACTTCAACAATCCTATCACCAACCAATCAGGCCAACGAAGTGCCACCAATCACCTTCATCCGCACCACCACCAAAACTCCTCAAAGGCAAACTACATCAGTCCCTTCCACCCACGACTTCGGTGCATGCCAAAGCCTGCTACCTATGACGGTGAGTGCCATGGGAGTGGCACTCGTCTAGGAGGGGGGAATGTTAACCCTCAGATGAACAAAGTGGAAAATCCAAAAAATCTAAAGTAGAAGACAAGGCTAAGGCAAAAGTGAAACGGAAGATGAAGACGCGCCAAGAAAAATATGAAAACACAAGAAGTGCAGAAAAGTCCTAAATCAAGGAGAAAGACGCACAAGGAAAAGCGCAAGTCGATACTTGTTGAGTGTTGAAATGACTTGTTTTTTGGCTGATTTTTGTTGTTTTTGAGAGCTGAATGGTTGATTTTATGAGATGATTGATTGGTTTGGAAGTGGTTTGTTTTGGAAGTTCATGTTATTTATTGGTGGTTCTATGATGTTTTGATAGGTTCTGATTGGTTCTGTATACCTTCTGTATACCTTCTGTTTTGCTCTGTTTTGGTCTGTTTTGTTCTGATTGTCTTCTGTAAGGAGGGATGGAATATTGATTGATGAAGATTGAGATATTGAGAAAGCTTATTGAATGGTTTGTGAAATTTTGGAAGGGTTTGAGAATGAGTTATGTGGTTTTGATGACCTTCTGTAACCTTCTTTAGGTCTTCTGTAGAGCTTCTGTCTCTGTTTCTGTTCTGTTCTGTTCTGTATTGTAGCTGTTCTGGTACTGTTCTGTATGCTTCTGTATGTGTTCTGATGGATGAGAGTGTAGCTTGGGAAAGTTTTCTAGCCTTGGAAAGAGGTGAATACAAGTGCAAAAGAGCTGAAAGAAGTGGAAGAAGTAGCTGCTGAAGACTCAAGTGAAGACTGGAGTGAAGTGACAGTAGTGAGCTATGAAAGGACATTGTAGTGGCTCTGGTGACTCTTCATATCAGACCTACCTCTTGGGAGGGGTATCCACGACCTAAGAAGGATTATTGAGTGATTTTTTTGAGAGATTGTAGTGAGGATATGATGTATTATTGATTGAGAGAGAGAGAGAGAGTTAGAGATAGCCAATTCTACAAAAACAGAGTGATTGTATATGAGAGATTGAGAGAGAAGACTATGAAGATATTGAAGATGAATACTATGTGATGTATTTCCATTTAAAGATGGTGTATTCCTTTTCTTTCTTTGTTCTATTGATGGATTTTATGAAGATATTGAAGAATATGGTTGATTCTATCAAATTCGTGGGAGATCTACATGATGCTGTATGAAGATTTGTTGTGCCTGGTGTTCTTTTCTTCATTGTGATCATATGAAACATGATAAACAAGCTTGTTGATGTTACAAGATAGATTTTCTTGCAAGGGAATTCCTTTTTCCTTGGTGTTCCTCTCGGGGCTCCATATTTTTGGTGCGCAGCCGGGAAAACTTGCCATCAACAAGCACCAGAAGAGGCTGAAAATGAAGGAAATGGCATTGCCAAGAAGAGAAGAATTCAATGGATGTTTGTAAAGTTCCTTCTTCCACTGAAGAGTTGGAATTTCTCATAATCAAAGCCACCTTCCACAAGAAGTTCATCCCACAATGGCGGAAACACATCACCATCATGATGCATGCTTTATGTGGTGGACAGTTTCCTCTTTCTGTTGAAGCAGCAGAAACTTGCATCTTGGTGGCCAATTGTTTGGGAATAAACTGAAGAGCAGAAACAGAGAGAATGACCATCCATGGAAGATTTGGCATTCATTGAGAAGTTTCCAGACAACATCAAGTGGGAGATTATGAAGAAGCTTCAGGAGTCTTGGTCTGTAGAGGTTCACAAAGACAAGAAGGAAAAGAGTTGGAATTTGTTCGTGGATGCTCAACAACAAGATACATGGGATGCTTGGTGCACTGATAATCTTCTGTTTGTTCAATTAGCAACCCACTGGAAGTTGGTAGACAGAGTGTTTTTCACAACATACACTGTTGAAACCATCAGAAGTTGGCATTACTATGATGATGGCACCACCACAATGCTCAGACGTATGCATTTTGACACCTTCAGAACCGAATACCTTCCTCTGTGCAGTGGCATGAAAGCAGAATTCAGGGAGGTTGAAAAGAAAGAAGTAGAAGAAATGTTGGCAAGAGAGTCCTCCAGAGACTGAAGCCTTCTGTTAACCCTCTGTGGAGCACTAACAACATAGTGAAGCCACACCTCTGATGAATGACGCAATAAAAAGGCAAGCGTTAGAACGAGTCCAGAGGTACGTGAGAAGAGAGAAAGCAAAAATCAAGGCTGAGAATGAGCTCGCAGCAGAAGCTGCCTTTGACGCCCTTGCGGAACTCTTTACAGAAGTCCCAATGGCACATCAAGCCCTTCCGCCTCCTGCTGGAGGTCCACTTCCAAGTCAGATTCGTCCTGGAAATATTGATGACAGGCCAGCGAATGTAGTCCCATTGCTAGTTTTTAAGGGAGAGTACAATGAAGACCCCGATCTTCATGTAGCAGAATTTATGGTAGCATGTGTGGCTAACAATGCCAGAACCCCTGAGCATTGGTTAGCAATATTCCCCACCACTTTCAAGGGCGTGGCGTTTCAGTGGTATGAGAGACAAGCAGCAGGAACTTTTGGCACATGGGACGACCTGAAGTTGGCCTTCCTCACTAAATTCAGGCGTGAAGGTTTTGAAGAGCGGATGCGAGAGGAATTTATGAACCTAAGTCAGTCCTCTGGAGAAAGAGTAGAAGCCTATGTCTCACGAATGGAATCCATCCTGAAGAGATGGACTAACCATAATCTAGATGATGGTATTCAGAAGGGGGTGTTTCTCAGAGGATTACAACCAGAAGTCCATAAGTTTGTGGAGCTGCAAAGACCAGCCACCCTGCAAGCTGCAACAGAAGGTGCAAGACTGTACGATGAAGTGGAAGCTAGATTAGCGATGAATTCAGGAAGAGGATTCCTACCTCCTCTGATGCCAGGAATGATGTATCCACCAAATGCAGTTCCAGGGACTGTTCCCTATCCCTACCAACAGATGCCCCCGGTATCATAGTACAGTGCACCAAATCCACAGTGGCCACAATCCATGCCTCAAATGGTGGCTCAACCACAACAGCAATGGTCCCAACCAATTTCCTCAATGCCAAATCAGCAGCAAGTGGAACCCTACCAACTGGAGCCAACAACCAACAGTCTAAATAGGAGCTCTGAATCAGAACCAGAACAGAGACCCCTCTGTAATAGCCCAACCCGTTTATGCAGTGATTACAGAGACTCCTCAAAACCCTACTGCTAGTATCTCCGGAGGAGAAAGCTTGAAGGATTACTTATCCAACTCAGTTGCAAACATCAAAAAGGAGTTGATGGATGTGATTACAGAGCAGCTACAGACGCTAAAAGTGAATACCGCGAGCATATCCAACGTTGCAGGAGCAGGAAGAGATGTGATGCGGTCAAATACTTGATGTGGTAAGTGTCATCAAGCAGGCCATTTAGCCACTGAATGTACACGAAAACCAACTATTCCTGGGGCCTTCTGTTCCTACTATTTGCGGAAGAACCATACAAAGGACATTTGCTCTCTGAAAGAGATGCATGATAGGAGAAGGAAGGAAGAAGATGCAAGATTTAACTTGCTGGAATCCAAAATGACAACACAGGATATTGGACCCAAGCCTAGAGAGTTTGGTCCTAATTTCGGGCCCAGAAGATTTCCCTCTCAAAGTTACAGAGGAAGACAGTCTGGCGGTGGTCAGAGAACAGAAGTGGAGTGTTACAGATGTGGAGAAAAGGGACACATCTCACCAAATTGTCCAAATCCTAGAAGGTCAGTGGATTACAAGCCCTTATGCAGTCGATGCAAAGGAGAATGCCACACTGCAAAAGACTGTCCAAGCCCAGCCCCAGTGAAAAACAATGCTACTGATAGTCCGGCCAAGGCTCAAGAGCCTACCTCCAATTTAGTGGAATTGAAAGTTGCTGCCATAACACGTGCAAATAAGAAGGCACCATCTATCCAGAAAGAAAATAATCCTCCTGCCAGAACAGTGAAGTTCAATCTTCCACCAGAAGAACAGCACAGAACAGAGCCTGACAGTGCCGTACAGAGCCCTACAGTGCCACAGAGAGTTACAGAGACAGTTACAGAAACAGGACCAGAGGTCCAGGAGACAGAAGAGGAGGAAGTGCCACAAGTGGTAGAAGAAGTTCCCATGATGCCCCTGTTGGAAGAAAGAGGGAAAATGAAAATGGGTGTTGCCCCATTCCCTAATCGGTTAGAGAAGCCAGTGGATCCTATTAAGGAATACGATCTAGTCAGAGATCTAGATACCTTTAAACCAAACCTCACATTCCGACAATTATTGATGTTGTCTCCCAGTTGCCGAAAAAGGTTCAAAAGTATACTGATAAGAAGACGTGGCTTAAGGATTGCTCCCTCAACAGCAACAAAGTCCAACAAGGCTCCAGAGCCTGTAAAAGAAGTGGATGTGGCTAACGCTTTCCTAGATCCGGGTACTCCAGAGACTGGCGTGTGGATAGAAGGCTGTTTTATTGCAAATGCACTGATTGATGGTGGTTCATCAGTGAACATTATGACGGATGTGACAATGAAGGATCTAGGCCTACAAGGTGTGCAACCCACCCAATGGCTCATCAGACTGGCGTATCAGAGTAGGATCAAGCCTTTGGGCATTCTCCCATATGTGAAGACTACAGTGGCTGGAAAAGATTATTGGCTAACCTATTTGGTGGTGAAGCCAAACTCTTATGGTACATCCTATCCTCTGTTACTGGGCAGACCATGGCTTTTTGAAGCCCGAGCAAGGACGGATTGGTTCAAAGGAACCTTGACCTTGGGTAGAGGGCCCAATAAAGTGGTGCTGAAACTGTATGGTTCTCAAAAAGGACATGGATCCACCTCCTTGGAATTATCTTCTGACTCCCCTAATGAGGCTACAGATGGAACATCAGCAGACGAAGATGCTGTCAAACAGATCCTTCCTAAGAAAACAGTGGCACGTTCCTTAACAGTGGATACTGTAAGCCGACTTCCAAAAGATGCAAAGCCATTATCAATGGGTGAATACTTCCTACCTGAACCAGGAATGACTTCTGAAATCACTTCTGACAGTGAGATAGAAGCATGGATGTACTACTCTCCCTGTTACATGGCCATAGCAGAGGCAGAGACAGAGGCAAGAGAGGAAACAGAGAATCTGTTCTTCTGTTACAGAGCGCCTACAGAGACAGAAGTAGAGACAGAAGCAGAGACAGAGACAGAAGAGGTTGGATATGATATGGACGAAGAAGGTTATGAAAGTGAGCCAGAAGAATCTATCCCACCTGCAGAGGATATATTTGGAGAAGAAGTTTCAGAAGTATCCGAAGCAGGCGAGCTCATGCTATGGGACAGAATGGTGATGGTACCATTTGGTCTGGTAAATGGATCTTCTTATATGCAAAATTATTATAAGACGTGGGTTAAGAAGAACAAGCCATCTTTCAATAGTGGCTCATGCCATCCTCACTCATCTCTGCCAAAGAAAGATGATGATGATACACCATGCCAACGAGCACCAGTTCCACCAACCCAACAGGCATCAGAGGGTCCCTGTTATGTGACGTTCCTGGATGTGTCATCAGAAGATGAGTCTTCAAGTCAAGAGGTAATTAATCTTGAAACCAAACCCGAAACAGCTCTAATCCCATTTCAACATCTCAAGGAGCAACCTAAGTCTCCACCAAAAGAAGAAGTTGGTTCTAGTGGGACATCAGAAGAGGACACCACTCCCTTGAAGGAGTCAGATCTGTATCCAGAAGCAGTCTGTGGGACCTTCATCCGTGAAGTAGAAGGTGAAAGGCAGTTAACCTTTGTGGATGCAGATGGCACTGAACGCCACTTGAAGGTGGGTAGCAGTCTCCCAAAAGAGGAGTTGTCAACCTTGTACAACTTGTTGAAAGAGAATTTGGACGTGTTTGCATGGTCCTATAAAGACCTAAAGGGGATTGATCCCATAATATGTCAACATCATATTAACTTGGAGCCTGATGCCAAGCCTGTATAGCAACGACAGAGGCGAATGAACCCGAATTATTCCACATTGGTGAAAGCGGAGCTGCTGAAGCTTCTAGAAGCCGAGTTCATCTATCCAGTGGCAAATAGTGAATGGGTTTCACCCATCGTGGTTGTACCCAAGAAGAATGGCAAATTGCGAATATGTGTGGATTTCCGAAAGCTTAATTCCAAGACAAAGAAGGATCACTTTCCTATCCCTTTCACAGACCAACTGTTGGACACAGTGGCAGGACATGAGCTTTATTCCCTTCTGGATGGATTCAACGGATACAACAAAGTCCAAATCGCAGAAGAGGACAAATCCAAAACAACCTTCACCACAGAATGGGGGACCTACGCTTATCGAGTGATGCCATTTGGGCTCTGCAATGCCCCTGCTACTTTCCAGCGAGTCATGATGGCCGCATTTCAAAATCACCTGCACGATTTTATTGAAGTATATTTGGATGACTTCTGTGTCTATAGTTTGATTCGTGAACACTGGGGACACCTGGAACAATGCTTTGACCGATGTCGGGAGTATGGGATTTCCCTCAACCCCGACAAATGCATCTTTGGGGTCTCTTCTGGAGTTCTGTTGGGCCACATTGTCTCTGCACAAGGGATATCAACAGACCCTGCAAAGATCGAAAAGATCGCAACTCTGACAGCACCCACCAACCTCAAACAGTTGAGGGGATTCTTAGGCCATGTGGGTTACTACAGAAGGTTCATAGCCCATTTTGCAACAAAGGCAACCTCCTTGCACAAGCTTTTGAGGAAAGATGCAGAGTTTACTTGGACGGAAAAATGTGACAAAGCCTTCCACACCCTGAAGCAATGTTTGATTGAGGCACCCATTCTGCAACCTCCTGATTGGACGAAAGAGTTCCATGTACACACTGATGCATCAATTGAAGGCTTAGGTGCTGTCCTGTGCCAAAAGGGTTCCTCGAAGTTGGATCAACCGATCTATTACGCAAGCCGAAAAGTCACTGATAGGGAATGGAACTATACAGTGACAGAGCTGGAGTGCTTGGCAATGGTGTTTGCCCTAGAGAAGTTTCGCCACTACCTCCTATCTACCCACTTTAAATTTTATGTGGATCATGAGGCCCTGTCCTTCCTAATGAACAAAGCAGATGTGAAAGGACGAATGATGAGATGGCTTCTTTATTCCAGGAGTTCGACTTTGAGGTAATTACCAAGCCCGGTCATTCCCATGTTCTGGCTGATCATTTGTCGCGTATCCCACAAACTGCAAACGAGGAGCAGGATGACCCAGACCTCCCTGATGCTTCCCTATTCTTGGTAGAAACTGTAACTCCCTGGTATGCAGACATTGCCAATCTGCTGGCAACCCAACAATACCCTCCTGGTATCTCTAGTCGGGAAAGGAAGAAGCTTATGCTAGAATCAGCCCCCTACACCCTGCTAGGTGGCGCACTGTATAAGAAAGGCAAAGATGAGGTGCTCAGAAGATGTGTTGCAGGAAATGAGATTGGGATTGTTCTAAAGGCTTGCCATGACGAGCCATGTGGAGGCAACTTTGTAGGAGAAGCTACAGCTAGGAAGGCTCTGCTAGCAGGATACTGGTGGCCTACCCTTCATAAGGATGCCTATGATTACTGTAAAAGATGTGATGCTTGTCAGCGAATGGGGAAACCCACCAAGACAAGTGCCATGCCACTGCAACCTATTCTTCCTTTGAAGCCGTTTGAGAAGTGGGGCATCGACTTCGTAGGTCCAATCGATCCTCCCACCCGAAGGAAACAGAACTGATACATCCTCGTATGTACGAATTATGTTACAAAGTGGTGTGAAGCTAAAGCCCTCAAGCGGGATGATGGTAACATCGTGGCCCTGTTCATGTACGAGAATATCATCACCCGTTTTGGCAGTCCCTTAGAGCTGGTAAGTGACAGAGGCACTCATTTCCTTAACAAAGTCATGGAAGAGTTGACAGAGTTGTATAAGATCCGCCATTGCAAGTCCACTCCTTATTACCCCAGAGCCAACGGCCAAGTCGAAGTCACCAATCGCATCCTCTGCTCGATTCTAACAAGAACAATTGCCGCACATCGTCGTGATTGGGACGATCGACTTACAGAGGCCCTCTGGGCGTACAGAACCTCCCATAAAGCAGCAACAGGACAGACACCCTTCCAGCTGGTGTATGGTACAGAAGCTGTTTTCCCTGTTGAACTGGAATTACCCTCTTTGCGAGTGGCTATCAAAGAGCGTTTGGGGGACGATGATTCGCTGCAACGCCGTCTCCTGCACCTGGAATGTTTGGACGAAATTCGTAGGATGGCTCTATAGTGCATGGAAGCCACGCAAGCTCGACGTAAGGCTTACCATGACAGCTTCATCAAGCACAAGGAGTTCAAAGAAGGTGATTTGGTCCTAGCCTATGATTCACGATTTGGCAAGTTTCCTGGCAAGCTCCAACAGCGGTGGATGGGCCCATATAAGGTACTTGCTGTCAACCCTAATGGCTCTGTCCAAGTGCAGACCGTTGATGCCTCTGATGATCCCTTCCTGATCAATGGATATCGCCTGAAGAAGTACTTCCCTCCTTGGGGATCTTGACAATCACGGTCACTTGATCTTTTCCCTCGTTGGCACGGCACTGTACTTCTTATGATGCTACTTTTGATAGCCGTTCTTCAGTCACTCCTGATAAAGTGGACACAACCCTCTGTCCCCTCAAACCCCCCTTCCAGCCTTGATCTCTTATCCTCTATTTTCCACCAGCGACAGTGGCGAGGTTGGTTTTGACAAATGGTCTTTCTACCATTCCCTTGCTCAATTTGAAGAGAAAAAAAGAAAAAGAAAAAAAATATACATATCGGTCATGGGAGAAAAGGACTTAGGTCCCTGTCATGCCGACCTATTCTTCGAGAAAAGGTGGAAACACCCTCGAAAATAGGGGAAAACAAGAAAAAAAAAGAAAAAAAAAACAAGAAAAAAAATTGTTATGAGAGAAAAGGAAGAACTTCCCTGTCATAGCAGGCCTCGTTCCGAGAAAAGGTGGTAAATACCCTTGGGCGAGAAGCTGGCTGTGGACAAGGTGGCAACACCCAGCAGTCCAGAAAGTGGATTCATCACTTGAAATTTCCAGGATCCAATTTCGAAGCTACCTCCCTTGGTACGCTGTGTCCTGGGTCTTTCTACAGAGTGTCTACCTGTCCTCTCGCAGATGACATGTCCTATCCAATACAACATTCGATTTGATGGCTACCTCCCTGGGTACGCCTCTTCCACAACTAATGACGCGATCTTCATCGACAAACAATCAAGTGACGTGAGCTTTCATCCTAACCGGATGGGGACGTGAGTATGGGTTGCCCTCTGTAATTATCCACAGAGTGTGAGATAGAGGGTGGGGCGAGAGACCAGTCTTTTCCCTTCAAATCAAATGAGAGGTGAGAAGTGTGAATGAAACATTGCATGCACGGGATGGGCCTCTCAATGCACAAAGCACAATTTGTTTCTATGCACTGCACCATAAGGCTCCTTGGCCTTCCTTCTTGCACCGTATGCCGGCACAGGGCGGGATGCACAGTTGCACCATCAAATGCACACAAGGCATACAACCTTTACACAAGTGACCGTGAGGATTACATCAATGGGTTTCAGGAAAAGGCTGCCCTCCTATCTCTATCAACAGAGCGTGAGACAGAGGGTGGGTTGAGTGTGACTGGAGTTTCTTCAATCAATTACCGAGAGGTGAGATTGAGGGACGTTACGACACTTGGAGTTAGGTATGTTCCCGTTTCCCTGTGCACCCACGGGATGGGTCTTTGCCCTCATCACAAGACACATCACCCTGTTCTGTCCACTGCACTGTAAGGCTCCCTTGCCTTCCTTCTTGCACCTATGCCAGACGGGTTGGACGCACTAATGCACCATCAACTGTGCACTCTGGCATACTCCTTCTGCACCATTTCCCTGTTGATTTCTCAATCGGGTACGAGATATGGGTTTCACTCCTTATTCCTCGAGTGATATTAGTCATGGGGCGAGTGACTGTTCTTTCATTCCATTTGAGTGATTGTGAGTGGAGTGCAATATCCCTCATCATCGACAAATTTCCTGTGATTCCTTCCATCAGCTACCTCCCTGGGTGCTGCCGCGTGGTACCTGCCATGACGGACGTGTGCCGAGAAGATTTTTTTGGTCCCTCCAGCGCCGACAACAACACTGGACGTGCCATCGACACTCAACCTTGCTTCTTGACAAAATGGACCAAGTTTTTCTAACCCTCCCCCTTTGGTTTCTTCGTGACGTTCATGTTTTAAGTGTGGGGACATTAGTGGATGGTCTATGGCGTGGTCCTAGGTCCCTGTTGGTCGGTTAACCCTATCCATTGAGGTCTTAAGTATGGGGACGCGTCCATGCGCGTCTACATTGTCTAACCTTCTGCATATGCCTTAACCTGTTCATGCATGTATGCCATGACTTGCTCTTACCCTAATGGGGTCCCTTTCCACCCACCCGTTTATGTTCCACCCACCCTTGGGGCTGTTCCCTTGCAGTTTTCCTTCATTCCCTGTTTTTGAGATCCTGCCATGTGAATGCACACTACGTTCCCCAAAGTCCACATCCAACCTTATAGCCCTGTTCCCTCTTTTGAACTGACCATTTTTCCTTTTACCTACCCCTGTTCCGGTCCACGATTTTTGAGTTATTAATTTTTGAAGCATTTTGCGTAACTTAGCCGGTTTTCCATGTGAACGTGCTTTTCTTGCTTCGGAACCATGCTCTGACATCATAGCCGTGACAACCACTTTTCCCCTAACATTTTCCCTTTTTACTCCGAGTCATTCTGCTACACGGTTTGTCCAATATTAATTTTCCGGTTTTTTACACCTTTTTTGTGCGTCTTTTTGACATTTTTCCATGTGAACCTGTCCTGTTTGCATCAGAATTCCAATTTGATTTGACAGTCGTGTCCCTTGTGTCTTCCCTCACCTTTTTCCTTTTTCCTCCACCCTTTTTCGACTTTTGGATTTTTACTTATTAATTTTTCAATAAGTTTTCGGGAGTATTTTTGGAGTTTTTCGCATGTGAACCCCTCCTACTTCCACCGGAACTGCGGTTTAACGTGATAACCCAGTGCCACTCCTTCCTGCGGTGATTTTTCCTTCTTACTACATGTCATTCCGGTGAATGGTTCGTCCGTTATTAATTTCCGATTCCATTTTCGGGTTTGTTTTTTGGGTTTTTTCCACGTGAACGCATCTTATCTCAGCGGGAATTATGTTTTGATGTGATAGGATTGTCGGGCACGTCTTTCTGCCCAGTTTTCCTTTTTTCTCCACCTCGTTTCGATGCACGGATCTCCCGATATTAATTTTTAATTGCGTTTTTTGATTCGTTTTTTGTGTTTTTTTGCACGTGACCACCCTTTACCCCTCCCGGACCCTCCATCGTATATTTTCCCTGTCTTCTGCCTGCCGTCCTGCCCACTTTTTATTTTTACGTCCTTTCGTTTTGACGTTCGGATTGGGAGTTATTAATTTTTCTTTATTTTTATGTGTTTTCGCGTGCCCGTCTTGCGCGTGCACACGCCCTTTTTCCATTTTACGCATCTTAATGCGCCTCGGTCGCCTCCACGTTCCCCGTCGTGACATTCCGGCACCCTTTCAATCCCGTCACGGCAAATTTTTTTACCCCGCCGCGCGCACGTGCGCGGGACGGGGGTCCGCCTCCTTTTTGGGTCCCTAACCCCTACCCCTACCCGTACCCCTAACCCTAACCCCTACCCCTACCCCTCACCCTAACCCTAACCTTTACCCTACCCACTCACTCTCCCCTTCCCACTCACCCTACCCTACCCCACCCACCACCCTACCCCACCCCTTGCGCACCCCCCATATGGCCTACCCTATCCCTACCCTGCCCACTGCCCTTCCCACCCCTACCTTTCCCTCTCCCCCCTTCCCTCTCACGACCCCTTCCCCTCCAACCGCCTCCTTCCTAACCTCCCTCTCCCTCATCCTCTTCTCCCTCCCTGCACGCTCCTCCTCCTTCCTCTCCTTCGTGCAGGACCACCTGTCCCCGCCCTCTGACGTCGCGCCCGCTCCTCGACGTGCAGGCCCTCCTGCCGCGCCCGCTCCTGGACACCCTCGCCACGGTCGCCTGCCCGACGTGTGATGCCTGTGGCCACCGCCCGCAGCCCGTGGACGACGCCCCCGCAGTCCGTGACGACGCCCTGCCCGTGGCACCCTCTCCTCGTTGGCCTGCCTCGCTGCCCTCTGCCGCCGACTCCCTCCCTCGCGTCGTCCTGTGCAGGCCCTATGTGCCCCCGCCTTCCCATGCCCTTTCGGACCAGTACTCGCCGTGACGCCACCGTGCCGCCCCGACTATGTCTGCGCCCGCCTCGTCCTCCCGGTAGCGCCCGTCGCAGCGCCATCCCGGTCGTCCCCGCCAGTCGTCCGGCCGCCGTGGCTCCTCGCCGCTGACGTCGCCCGCCGCATTGCGTCCCGCCTCGACCCGTTGCCCACTGCGCCTCCCGCCAGGTCGCCATGCAGCCCGCCTCCCGCCTTCCCACCCACATTCAAACACACCCCCACCCTCCCACTAGCCCCCCTTCCCACCCATCATAACCCCACCCCCATTCCTACAACCAGTCCTCCCTAAGCCCCCCTTCCCCCCACTGTCCCAATCATAACCCAACCCCCATTAACCCCCCCACTAAACCCCTTTCCCACCTCACCCCCCTTCCTTCCCACCCATACACACACCCCCAAACCCCCCTTCACTCACCACTAACCCCCCACCCTCACTACCCCTCCTTCCTCCTATAAACATCCCTAAACCCCCGTAACCAGACTCCACCCCCCAATCCCCGTTGGCTTCACCTCACCCTCCCTTGACTGTCGTTCGTGTGCGCGGCGAGGTATGTACGTTGTTCGCGCGGGAGTATCTTTTAGCGGCTGTTCACGCGCGGGACGCGCGTTTGAATTTGACGATTGAGGTGGTGCGTGCTGGTTCATGCACGCGCAGCTGTCACATGTGTCCGGGTATTCCTTTTTGACATCCCGAATATCAATTTTTTAAATCCACACCTCCATTAAACACACTGACAATTCAAGAATAATAATAAACAAATTTGACACAAATTTTGGAATTTTATCAAAAATTACTGAAACCTTATATATATCTTTATATCCTGAAATTTCCTATTAAACAATTCAAAAAAAAAAACCCAATTTTTCTATTTATTCAAATTTCCCTTCAAACAAAAAAAAACACGCGTTAAAAAAAAAAAACAAACAAACAAAACCATCATTTTAACTTCGTAAAAAATACCCACAAATAACATAAAACTCTAACAAATTCTCCAAAAATTCCCCTCACCCCCCTTGACCTTTTTCTATTCATTTTTCACTTTACAATATTTTTCTACATGGAACCCATATTTACAAACAATTGATTAATTAACCAAAATACACACAAAACAAACACACAAAAACATTGACAAATGCAAAAACATATCATTAACAGACACTTCCAATTTTGAAAAAATTACACACGATTCTCGGAAATTTTCCTCTTATTTCTACACCCCATGGCCCTATTTTTCTAAACTTGAAAATTTCAAAAACAACTATTTCTACCCATTTTAAAATTCCAAAATCTTTCAAAATACCCAAAAAATATGATAAAAATTCATTTAAAATGCTAAAAAATTCCAAATTAATTTCTAAAAAATTCCTAACACTTCCCTTCACATTTTTATTTATTTTTGGCATATTTTTCTCAGCTGTTACAATATTTAATTTCACACCTAAATTCCTTCGAAATAAAACACAACTCAATAAAATAACAAACAACCTTTTTCATTCAACACACCAACTAACCGTCTAGAAAAAAATCCAGATATTTTTGGATTGAGGAGAGCGCATTCTTTGCATTTTCATACACCCACTACCAGGTATTTCCCTTTTATTTGTTAAAAAAAAAATACAACATACACACCAGCTACCCCAAAACCCACGATTAAGATAAAACTAAAAAAAAAAACAACCACGGCAAACAACAAAAAACACACAAACAATACCACCATGGCACGCGCATTCGCGCTAAACACACACATACTTTTTAATTAAAATAAACCCGCCGTTCACTTCGCACGCGCTACGTGCGCTACAGAGGCACTTTAATTTTTAATTAAAATAAACCAGCCGTCACATGAGCACGCGCTGGCAAAAAAGCGCTCCACATCACCTTAATTTGTAATCAATGAACTTGCATTTAGAGGCCCAGTCTGGGTATCGCAGTCCGGGATTCGAATTAACGCATCGTTTTAACCTAATAATTGGTAATTAAATTTATAATAACGAACCGCCGTTTTCTTGCTAAGGTTTATCACTTAATAAAAATTCACCCATTCTTAATAATTTATTAAAATCAACCTTTCATTAAATTAATCCCCCCTTACTGCACTTAATTCCCCTTTTTAATGAACCGTTTCGTGGGATGGTATGCGCAGTCATTAGAGATATTTTCCCTAGTCAAACACTGGGTTATCATCGATGTAGTCTTGATATGTGTCGGATGTGGTATTGTTTTGGTTTCCTGCCTTTGTTACGGTTAAGGGTACAGTCTGTAGTTTTTTCTTTTCTTGCCTGATACGGGGTTCTGGGTATTTGTCTGATGCATCGCATGAAGCTTTCGGTCGCATATGTCTCAAGGTCATGTCGAATTTTTTCTAGGCTGTGGTTTGCTTGGGGTTAGTTGGTCAAGTCACGTTTTATTGTTTTGGTTGTTCTCTTATCCTTGGTTTTTGTCTGTTGCTTTGTAGGCATTCTCCTTGATTGTCTATGTTTGTGGTGTGTGTGTACCCATCTGAATGGCACCTTCTCATGCTCCTCCCCCTATCTAGTACGTCCCATTAGTTAGTAGGGATTACTCTTCCCTACTTACTTTTGAGCCTCTCACGAAGGCGGGACTCGCTACTTTTGTGGCTACTTCTTTTCCATTGCTTCCAGAGGATCCGTCGTTATGTGATGAGTTTCTGGCCTCTTATAGCAAGAAGACAGGACTAGTCCAGGAAGTTTCTATGACTTTGACACCTCGAGGCTTAGGGAAGGCTCTGTCTCTTCCCTCCAAAGGTGAACCTTTTGTTACCACTCGTCAGCTTTTCTCTAATGAAGAGATTCTGAAGCTGTTGCAAAAGCAGACAAGGAAAATGTTGGATGTAAAGAAGGTGATTAACTCTTCAGGAGTTTCCTTTTCTATGATCACTGATCCCGTATGGAAGACGATCTGTCAATTTCTCCAAGACAAGTTTATGCCTGCCAAAACGCCATCCCAGTACTTGTCCAAAGAGCTTTTTACAGCTTCCAGGATGGTGTTGAAAGGAGTTGCTATTGATTGAAGTACTTACCTCCTCACTAAAATGGATCAGCATTTCGTCAAAGTCACCAGGGGTAATGTTACCAATGTCACATATGGATCATATTTGTCTGCCTTCTTGACCTATTCAGGTTTACAGAAGGCTGTGCCTCCACCTCCTCCATCAGATCCGGTACCTCCTCCTCCACCTTCAGATGAGTCAGAACCCATTGACATAGATGATGATGATTCTCCGCCTCCCCTGGTCATACAGGGCAAACGCTTGAAGAGGGTAGCGGATAAAGCTCCTTCCGTACTTCCTTCCGTGCCCATCCCTGCTACCTCTGGCAGTGATCTTCCTGGGTATCTCACTTGTAATAACCTGTTCAGAGCACATCGCAAAGGATCCTTGGACATATCAGTTCCCTCCCTGAACAGTCTAGTCTCAAGAGATGCAATTCCTTTTCTCTGTAAAGATATTGAGAGCTCCATTGAGTTGTCAGTGACAGCCTGTGTTCAACAGCTGTACGCGTCTTTTTATGAAGAACTCATGCAGTCTAAGGACCAGTTGCATAAGGCAACATCTGAGTTAGCTTCTGCTAAGGATACCCTCGCAGATTTATTTAAGCAAATGGAACAGCAAACCCAACTGGTTGCCACCCAAAGCGATGAGATCTCTTCTTTGAAGATCCAATTACTAGAGGCTCAATCCCAGGTTACTAGCCTTTCAGAGGAGAAGGAGAGGATGTCCAGAGAAGCACAGGAGTTCCAAGCTATCTTAGATGACAAACTTTCAGCTTTACAGACTGCTAGTGACACAGTGGCATCCCAAGCCTCCCAAATCAAGCAGTTGCAAGATCAACTGGCAAAATCCCGCTCTGTTCCTCCAAGCCCTAATGTTCCCTTGATTCCTTCTCTTTCATAGCAGGACTTGGCTGCTCTTTAAAGACAGGCTACTTTGTGTCCTCTATTCCAAGATAAAGTGGAAAGATTGCAATCTAGAATGGACTTGTTATGGTCTACATTTGAGCAGTTTCAGGAATATGTCTCACCAGACCATTCTTTCTTTATCCACTACCACTTACAGAAGTTGGTCTTCTACATGAAGCTTTCCACGATGGATTTACCTCTTCCAGAGGATGGATGGAGTGGGGCTTGGTCTGCTGGGTTGTTGACAGAGGTAGTCAGGATGGTGTTTGAAGATTCTGTCACGCCAGATACCATGTTGATGTCATACATGTATCTACGAGGAGACTTGTTAATTCCAGATGAGGTGGATATGGCATGGTATGTGGGGGATGTGGTCTTACAGGCTGTTTTGTATGTCAACCATTTGGAGTTGCGCATAGCTGACATGTTTCAGAGTTACTCCTCCAAAGTGGCTGATTGTCATGATAATTCGTGGCATCCAATGATTGATTCTGTGGTCCTGAATCAAAGACAAAACACAGCTCCTACCTCTGCCCAGAGTACTAATCAACTGAGGATGGATCTCTTAGCCTATCTTTCAAAACATAATCCATTTGATGCTACCTTCTTTGATGCCTATCATCGATGATCTCTCTTAGGACCTTCTGTTCCTACCCTCCTCTATTACCAACAAATGGCTCACCGATATGCTATATATCTTTCACTTTGTCAATCTAATTCCACAATTATTTTACCCCTTCTTTTCCAACCTTCATCTTTCCCTCAAATTTCCATTTTTACATACTTTTCCTTTATTGAGGATAGGGTATTTTCCCCTTCTCCACCCTGTCCTTCTCCATCCATTCATGTACCCTCCACATTTCCTATTTATCAGTTAACACCGTTCCTTAGTGATTCCCTACAAATTTCTGCCACTCCTTCTTTAACCTTTTCTTCCTTTTATGATTTTTCCTATCCCTCACTTCATCCACTTTTCCTTATTCCATTACCCTCTCCTAACACTTCTATATCTCAACCACCTCAGTTGGTTAGTGACTGTGATGGGTTTGATAATCAGATTTCTAGAAGACAGGGATGGAGTTCGGATGATTCCCTTACAGGACCTCAGATCAATTGGCCAGTAATTCCAGGAGAATGGACAGCTTCCAGTCAAGCTTATCAGAACTATGTTCATTTTGCTCAGCAGTATTCACAGTCTGCAGATCCCTCAGTGAGATTAACTGCTCACTTTGCTTGGTACCTGGCGTATATGCATAGGCACTCTCATAATGATTCCAAGCCTATTCCAAAGTTGTGCATGAATGTCAATGTGAGCATTGATTCCCAACAGCTGGATATATTGTATTTTCATGCCCTTTGTTTGCCTAGTAGATACCTGGTCCTGTTGGAAAGGATGTGCTATCTTCAGTTTTTTCAAAATCCTCCCAAAAACTTTGTAGATGAATCCTTGTCTATGGATCGTTTCTGACAACATCAATCTTTCAAGAGGGATCATCTTCATTGATACCTTTCCAATGTATGGTGGATGCTTGTTAATGAAAATCTCTCTTTTTGGAGGAGTCATTCAGATGGTTGTGTTGTATTTGTGTTTGTGTTGTGAGTTCATTTATGTCAAACGAATGTGGTGGTTTCCTATTGGATTGGATTTCGTGTGCGAGCTACATTTTGGAGATTTGTGGTGATGGGGTCGTGGATGCAGAGTTGAAGCTGATGCTGATGAAGAAGAAGAAAACTTTAAACGGGTTTTCCTTTCTTTGTATTTTTATATCAGATACATGTTATAAGTTGGGGTCGTGGTGGATGGGATTCTTTTTGAAGAGATATTGAAGATCAAAGTTGCGCTTTTAAATGCACTTGTATTCCCTTTTTCCTGGGTCGCGAGGACGCTTCCTGATTAAGTGTGGGGATATGTTGAGTGTTGAAATGACTTGTTTTTTGGCTGATTTTTGTTGTTTTTGAGAGCTGAATGGTTGATTTTATGAGATGATTGATTGGTTTGGAAGTGGTTTGAGAGTGTTTTGGATGATATTGATTGTGTTTTGGAAGTTCATGTTGTTTATTGGTGGTTCTGTGATGTTCTGATAGGTTCTGTATACCTTCTGTATACCTTCTGTTTTGCTCTGTTTTGGTCTGTTTTGTTCTGATTGTCTTCTGTAAGGAGGGATGGAGTATTGATTGATGAAGATTGAGATATTGAGAAAGCTTATTGAATGGTTTGTGAAAGTTTGGAAGGGTTTGAGAATGAGTTATGTGGTTTTGATGACCTTCTGTAACCTTCTGTAGGTCTTCTGTAGAGCTTCTGTCTCTGTTTCTGTTCTGTTCTGTTCTGTACTGTAGCTGTTCTGGTACTGTTCTGTGACTGTTCTGTATGCTTCTGTATGTGTTCTGATGGATGAGAGTGTAGCTTAGGAAAGTTTTCTAGCCTTGGAAAGAGGTGAATACAAGTGCAAAAGAGCTGAAAGAAGTGGAAGAAGTAGCTGCTGAAGACTCAAGTGAAGACTGGAGTGAAGTGACAGTAGTGAGCTAGGAAAGGACACTGTAGTGGCTTTGGTGACTCTTCATATTAGACATACCTCTTGGGAGGGGTATCCATGACCTAAGAAGGATTAGTGAGTGATTTTTTTGAGAGATTGTAGTGAGGATATGATGTATTATTGATTTTGAGAGAGAGAGAGAGTTAGAGATAGCCAATTCTACAAAAACAGAGTGATTGTATATGAGAGATTGAGAGAGAAGACTATGAAGATATTGAAGATGAATACTATGTGATGTATTTCCATTTAAAGATGGTGTATTCCTTTTCTTTCTTTGTTCTATTGATGGATTTTATGAAGATATTGAAGAATATGGTTGATTCTATCAAATCCGTGGGAGATCTACATGATGCTGTATGAAGATTTGTTGTGCCTGGTGTTCTTTTCTTCATTGTGATCATATGAAACATGATAAACAAGCTTGTTGATGTTACAAGATACATTTTCTTGCAAGAGAATTCCTTTTTCCTTGGTGTTCCTCTCGGGGCTCCAATACTTTTGTAAAAGAGCACAAGGCGAACCATGATTTATTTTAAGAGTGTCGGGCTCTCACTCGTGCAAATTGTAAAGGTAGATGGGTAGTAGGAAGGAAGCTAGGAAGATAGGAGGACAATGGAAAAAAGGGCCTCTGGCCGGTCATATAAAAAAGGGGATAAGGGGATGACCACCCAAAAGGGATTTAGAGTTTTGTATATAAAGTTGAAAAGTGAATGAGAAGCTCATTCTTATGTATGGCCAAAAGTGGATCTCTTCTTCTTCTTTTTCTTCTTCTTCTTACTTGCTTGCTTGAGTTTGTCTTGAGAGAGGGAGTGTGAGGGAGTGAGTGTGTGAGGGTGAGGGACCGCGGTGGAGAAGCTCTCCATCTTCTCATCTCTTCTTCTCTTTTATTCTCTTCTCTTGTCTTGCTCGTGGCAATGGAGCTTGGAGTGTGGAGCTTGAGGATTGAGCTCGCTTGAAGCTTGCACTTGGATCGTGGAGCTATCGGAGTGCTCAAGAGAGGAGGCAACTTGATCGAGCATGGAGGTAAGCTCACTACACTTGTAGAGATAGATAGCGAGTCAGCTATGTGAGAGGTAGCCATTAGTGCTCGGCTTGAAACGCTTGAAGGAATAAGAGGTCCGAGGGTCTTGGTGGTTCGCCTCTACATATGTTACCACTTTATTCGATGAGGACAAGTTCATCGAGCTTTGTCAAGATCTCAATTGACCAAAATTTTGCATATCTGCTCACTAAAAGTCTCTTAATGGAAAGTTTTACCTTCCTTAGGAAGTTGATGGACATTGGATGAGATGATGTCTTTCCTTATCTTGTTGTACTTATGTGCATTTGTACTTTGCCACTTTTTTCTTGTTCTCTCCAAGGCACATTCACCTTTAAGTGGGAAGTAGTTGGGGGTAAAGACGCCTATGCCTAGCTACCCGTGTATTAGTTGCATTGATAGTACCCACATACCTGCACACCTTTACACTGCAGGAAGTGGACGCCCATCACTGTCACTTCATTCTTTTAGTAATATTTGAATAAAGGGAAGGCCGATCACACATTGTGACTATTGAAGTTTCCACATCTTCTCTCTCTCTCTCTCGCTCTTGCTCTCGCTCCTTCACCATAGCTCTTGCTTCTGCTTTATGCTTCCACTTCAGGGCTCACTCCCTTCAATATGCATGTGCATAGGATCCCTAGAGGAGTATTCTCTAACATATGAATGACTGAAGTTTGGTAAGCTTTCATATCCTAGAGGTGGGATTGACATCCAAGTTCATGATGCGTTGTTTCTTGATAGAGACCAAGGTTGGTTTCTAGTTTGAGCTCACATGAGGAGACACTTTGGAGGTTGGCAAAGCCAAGGAATCCATGGTCACATATGCTTAAAGGCATTGTTGACAAGATGGTAACATTTGCAACTAGAATTGCATTGTTTAATAGATATAAAGACCTACTATCATTCTTTTCTATTTTCAAGAGCTTGTATGATCGACCTCAATATTAGACTTTCTCCAAGGCAGCTTGGTGGTGGCTTGATCACCCACTACTTGGGTATCCATGGTTTTATTCTGATGGACATTATTGTGCATACTATGATGAGTCATTATCATTATATATTATATTATATGGGATCACCCATGATCTAAGAGAGCGTGCTAGCAAATTAGTCAGTCCATATGTAAGTCTACTTGTATTAGGGGTTGGCTACATTATTTTATTAGCACATTTCTTTTTGGTGCCGTTTTATTTGACCTACAACCAGCCAATTTGATTATTTGGGGCATTTTTAGTTGGCTAGCCTAATCCAAATTATTGACCTACTTATTGCCACACTCCCTCCTACTCAAATTCATCGTTAGCATACTTTCACAATAGGCCCTATTGAAGAGAGGAAGTCGGTGCCAGTGCCTAGTCAGCTTGCGACTCTCTATTATATTCATTTGTCTCATGCCTTTGTATATGAATTCCATGTCTCGAGCATTCTTCTAAGTTCTCTCATGCCTTGGTATATGGATTCCATTTCTTGAGTATCCTTTTAAGATCTCTCTTTGCAATGTTCTTTTCTTTGCAATACTTCATTTCTCTTTTGTCTTGTGCAATTTATTACACCAATTTCATGTGCTTACATCATTGCACCCACTTTTGACAAATGTTTACCTAAATGGTGTTTACCTTTAATCATATTTATCCCAACAACAATATCTTAATGGTTACTACCTTGAGGATGTCACCTCGATGATGATTATCTAAATGCGATTTGCTTGGATGGTGTTTACCTTAGTGATGTTCAGACATGAAATTCTTGCTTTTACATTTGGTCTTAGTTTTCATCTCCAAACTAAGAATATTGAAAACAATTTGAAGATAGCTTATCAACAATCCCTTACAAAAGGAATTGTAAAATTTTGTCTTTATCTTGATTTATAGGTTAATAAGGTAACATGTGAACATGTTTCCACTTATTGAACCACAATGATTACATAAGTCCTAATGACCACTAGATTGTGCGACTCCTTGAAGTTTGATTTCGAGTTGGCTTCCATACCCTAGGGAAGTGAGCACCCTTGAAATCATCCTATACTCATAGCTTGAACAACCTTAAGAGAAAAAAGTTAGACCTCACAAATACATTGTGCCAAGTATAATGATTGCATCAAGAAAGTGAACTAGAATTGACCACATAGAGTGATATGCACTTTGATCCGCTCTAATTGATGCAACTTGTCTCCCAAATCAACCTTGACATTGAAGCAAACACCCCAACTTGCGAAACCTTACAACCAATCCCTCATTGACAACCTACTTAGGAAAAAAAAAGTAGGCTTTGATGACCTTCCAAGATGGACAAGACTTGAGGAACCTTAATCAATGTTCTATAATGGCCAAATAAAAACTAGAGGCCTACAATGAATTTATAATTAGAACTCTAGTTCACACATTGAAATCACGTAGGATGTCATAAGAAAGCATAAGCAACAGTTAGATGAGATCCTAAATCTTGCTAATACATGAGTAGTAGGCACATCTATGGATACCATATCTAACCTTGTATAAAGATGGTTTCTTGATGATACATCTACCAAAGAGGCTAGTGTTTGACTAGCAACGAGTTAACTAACTAGACTAGGAGTAAACAACAATACAAATGAGCAAACCAAAAACCCAATTATAGTAAATCAATTAATAAGTACAAGGCAGAAGAAGACCCTTATACTTTGCAGAACAAGTCTACAAGGTGAATGACATGACATTAGAATACAAGATGGTACAAGCAATTAGGCTATGCTTAGGCAAGAAAAGTAGGACTCTATCATCCTATAGTCTTGATGCAACTAAGAAGGCCATATTTTCCACCTTGAAATACTTGTTTATCAAGTGATTCTCCAATGCAAATGATGTAGACAATCTCATTGTTGAGATAATGAACATTGAACAAGTGGAGAATGAATCCATTCAAGAGTACATGATGAGTGTTTGAGGTCTATTCAAAAGAATGCCAACCATAGAGCAACCCAATCAAAGGGTTTTTAAATGGTCTTCTTTAATAGGATTAAGACAAGGTAACTTGGATAGAACAAATAGGAATGACATATTTAGAGAAGTGATAAGAGTATATGATCTACTCAAAGGACAAAGTATAAGCAAGATCAGTAATCTCTAGAGAAACAAAGGAAAGGAGAAGGAATCCAACCTTTGGCAAGAAGTAGTGGACTTAAACCAAGAACTCATGAAGCTAATAGAGAGCTTAAGACCTATACTAGCTTACTTACTGAATGTTCATTACAATCATTCTGGTGGAAATCATCTGATGTCAAAATTCCTGGGTCTTAGAAACAGACTCTACTCCAATTGTGGAAGATGTGACATGATGTTGCCATCTAAAAAATGCATAGAAGATTACCTTATCTAATCCTTATGCAACAATGTTTATACCACCAATAATGGAGTCCCATACAAACAACAAGGTCTACTAGGCTTGCCTACATCAATACTCCAAGAGTAGCATTTCCACAAGATCTTTTTCATCCTATATAATAGACCCTCCTAACAATCCCCCTAGCAATTATGTGAAATATTATTTAGAAGAAGAGCTATACAGGAATCTATATGCATCCATAAATGGGGAAGGAAATGTGATTCTCATGGATCACTAGTCGATGTTAATTGTGGTACTAGGTCAAGGTAGAGGAAATGGCATGGGATAACCTCAAGAAAAGTTAGCATGCTAGAGTAGTACTTAACAAACCCAATCACATCTCTTTGAGATGTCAAAAGCAAGAGATGGAACGAGAGAGCAAAGCATAATAGAGATGCTCTCAATGTAGAATCACCCATATGTACCCTAACTTCCCTTAAGGGGGAGCTTCCATGAGAAAACCCCTTTAAATCCATTTAGACTTGAAATAATCACTGAAGATCGATTCATATCCCTTTGAATGCTAGAACTAGATCTCAAAGCAAACTAGTAGGGAGCAATCTAGGATGATGAATGGTAGTCAACTCAGTGATTAGGAAGAAGAACTCCAATAAAAAGAATGAAAAGAAGCTTAACTTGAAAAAATGAAAGTGAGCAATGCAATTAACTAAGGAAAATATCTCTAATACGGGATGTATATCTAAACTACCCACCTCCATTGGCATCTAAAAAACCAACTAAGGTAGGAAATTACCCTAACCCAAATCATCAATTGGACTCCATGCATAAAGTGAGAAAACAAATGAAAAGCAACACAAAACCAATTTGAAGCACAAGTTGAGGAGATGGCCATCCCTCTAGAGCACAAAGGTCCTTATATACCACCTACACTTCTACACTACAACCATAGGTGGCATAGACCAAACCAATTTGAGGGAGTAGACACAATCTTGATAGGTGGGATTGCTTCTACCAATGTCATTGTGTGATTAGGGGTATTGATTGAATAAGTTGTGAGCTTGTCAAATAAGCATGGCTAGTGAGACTATTGTTGAGATAACAAAAGCAATCCCTATCCATGGAAGGATTGTGAGCATATATGTGTGAGGCACCCACAAATAATGAAGGACTGCTGTTAAAAAAGTGTTTGAAGAGTCAACTCAACTATTTAGGTCGATCCCCTCTTTCTAGAGTAGGGTACACTCTATAATTGAGAAATCATTGGAGTACACCCGTAATAGGGGAAGAAAACTCTTTGCACCTTCATCAATTGTTCCAAGAGATACAAAACTCTTTGCACCCAACAATATCTACTCCCTCCCCTCCTTTTTTACATTAGCACTAGAATAGACCCATGTGCAATGGCGTGCCTCTATCTCCAAGCACTTTTCTTGCCCAAATACTACATTAAAGCACTCAAATTTCATTTCAACATCTATTCCTATGCGTCTCTAAGCACTTCTTTCTAATTCCTTGAAGATCCATTCAACCCACCATTGAGTATTGAGGGACTAGCACATCTTAGCAAAGGAATAATATTATCATTCTACAAGATAAGGAGGAAAAAGACAATGAAAAAGTGAAGTTGGTGGAGCCACTAAAAAGCAAAGAGTAATAGCAAAGATAAGCCCAAAACTCTTACACAACTAATGAAATAATGAGAGATGGAGAACCTAAGCAAGAGCTACCAACAAAATTATGAAACTTGAGAGATTAATTTGGTGACTATTTTGAGCTTAACTAAACTACAAAGATCAAATTTTAAGATCTATCACATACAAATGATTGAATCTTGTAGAAATACTATGAATGTTAGATCAAGATTTGGGCATTATAACAAGGATGACTAGCCAAAAGCCCAAGTAATAGAGAAAAAAACCCTATCACTAGCTTCAAAAAGGTCAAGATCTTGTGTGTGAAAACCTCTCTCTCTCTCTCTCTCTCTCTCTCTCTCTCTCTCTCATAGCTCAAGCTTATGCAGGTATTACTTGAGAATGATGCTTTAGGCAACTATGAGTAGTGAGCATATCCCTCTCTCTTATCTCGAGTGCTTCTTCTCGCATAAGCTTACAATGGTTCATAGAGGGAAGATCAAGTAGAGTACAAATTAATAGGAGGTAGCCAAACCTTGCTATATGGGTTGAAGACCGTAAGATTTTCTTTATATCTGTCTAGAATACAACTACAAATATGTAAGCATAAATGAGTCCTCGCATTGCCTCTTGAACTAGATAGAGGTGATGGAGATGTGATGAAGGACTAGGATGGAAAATTAGGCTAGATAAAGGTAGTTTGTGGTAGGGTGCATTAAATACCTCAGAAATTGTAGATTGTTCCATCTAGTCTTGTACATTGATCAATTGGTGATGGAGATGTGATGAAGGACTAGGATGGAAAAATAGGCTAGATAAAGGTAGTTTGTGGTAGGGTGCATTAGATACCTTGGAAATTATAGATTGTTCCATCTAGTCTTGTGCATTGATCAATTGGTGCTTGACATTAGGCCATGAGAGAGCAAGAAGATATTATGTCCAAGGGATTCTTAGACCTTGCACATGTCTATGTGCATGGCCATAGTGGAAAACCTAAGTATTGACAAGTACATGGTATATCAACAATGCATATGTGTGCATGCATGGAGGAGGGGGGGTTGTTAAAAAATGTGATGCTCATGGCCATAGTATATGCAAAGGTCAAGATGTATGAGAGGAGGATCTCTCAAATGAGAGGCAAGGAATCCCATAATCAAAGAAAAGAGCAAAGTCCATGCAAATATGATATAAGCATGTCTTCATTCATATTCTCTTTGAAAAATGCAAGCAATCTCTTCACTCACATACTTGTGAGTGGTGTCTTCATCTATTTTCCTAGGTATTCTTTGTTGATCATCCTCCACAGCTCCTCCCATGCCCAATGAGTTATTGGTATGTTATCTTCTTGTTCAACTAATGACTAGCTTCTCCCGTGCCTAAGAACAATGAGTTATTGGTATGTTATCTTCTTGTTCAACTAATGACTAGCTTCTCCCATGCCCAAGAACAATGAGTTATTGGTATGTTATCTTCTTGTTTAACTAATGACTAGCTTATATGGTACCAATTGTCAAATGTGGCTATAGACAACAAGGCATATACTCATGGAAAAAGGGCTTTGAAATTATATGAATGAAGTTGAGATCCATCCAACACCTCCTACTATTAACCCCAAGCCGAGAAGGCAGAAAGACGAATGAAAAAGCAAAAAGAAGATGGAAAAGGAGCAAGGACACACAGGCAGGCTCCAAAGTTAAGCCGGGGCCAAAAGCGTAGTTTTAAATAAAAGGTGCCTCAAAAACTCCAAAAAGCTTTTGTAAAAGAGCGCCAGACTCCCTCCTGTGCCACTTGTAAAAGAATAGTCAAATATAGGCCTAGGGCACAAAGCAAAAAGAGGGAATTAGAAAAAGGGACCTTGCCACAATGGCCGGTCATGTAAAAAAGGATGGGTGCCCATGGGGTTTTAGGGTTTGTACATAAATTTCAAAAAGTGAATGGAAGCTCATTCTTTGGTGTGTGCCCAACAAGAGCTCTTCTCTTCTCCTCTTCTTCTCCTCTCCTTGCTTGTGTGTGCTCTTGAGAAAGGGAGTGAGGGTGAGAGTGAGGGAGGGAGTGAGTGGGAGTGAGGGATCAAGGGCTTGAAGCTCTTCATCATCTTCTCTTCTCTTCTCTTCCCTTTCCTTCTTTTGTGCACACGGCTATGGCGGTTGGAGCTTGGAGAAGGAGGAGGCTTGAGCATGCTTGAGCTAGCATCTAGGATCATGGAGCTATCGGAGTGTGGAAGGGAGGAGGCAACTCATATCGGCATCAAGGTAAGCTCACTACACTCTTAGGATCGAGGGCGCGTCGGCTATGTGAGAGGTAGCCATTAGAGCTCGCTTGGAACGCTTGAAATAATAAGCGGTCCATGGGTCTTGGCGGTTGAGCGAAAGCTCCCACATTTTGGTTCCGTTGCCGGGACCACGGATTCAAGCTTGAGCTCTTGCTTCCCCATATCAAGCATCGAAGTAAGGGATTCTCCCCCGAAATGGAGCTTGAGGTAGGTAGGAAGGTTGGGTGTTGATCTTCGAAACAAGTAAGTATTTTGGGTTAGTTAGTTTGTTTAATGATTGGAAATAGGGAGAAATCATGTCAGTTTGTTGCTTTTGATTCTCGTTGCATTTAGTGTAGGATAGCATTAGGAAATCAAATCGGGAAAGGGTAGGGTTTACTGTTGCAAACAGGGCAAAAAGGGCATAAAACATGCAAAAAATGGCAAAAAGCTAGCTTGGGATGCTTAATGTCGGTAACTGAATGATTGAGAGTGTCAAAGCCCTGCCCGGGAAGGGGTTTAAGGGTCAGGAGGCCAAGGGAGAGCTCATTTGCAACCATTGCACATAGAGAGAGAGAGAGAGAGAGCCCCTGCGAAGATTCGATTCAATCACGTCGTCGGAGAGCCTATCGCTCACCCCAGGTATGCCAATCACTTCCCTTGGTGCCTTAGCCAGGATCTGGAAGTTTATGCAGGGGATGATTGCCCGACTAGGGAGATTCGATCAAAATTGTCATTGCACAGCATTCGTCACACCGCGTTTGGCCCATCCGAACGGCCCTTGTTAGGCCGAGTCCCAAACTCGGCCCTCGGACCCGCCCATTCGGACCTCAACTCGAAAACCCTACTCTCCCTCGGACTCGGTCCGTCCGAATTACTTGACTCTTCCCAGAGGCTATTCAGCAATTGGTCAGCAGCTATGATGCGCACGCTCGATATGAGCACTGTGGTCGAACAGCAGATGCTATCATCGCAGACTTAGAAGAAGAGAGGAAGCTAGCCCATAAGGCATTGCAAGGCATAGCCATGTACAATAGAGACTAGCAGGTGAGGAGCCAAAGGAAAAGCATGGAGTTGCGTGAGGTATAGCGAGTGCTGAACTTAGCTGGCTGAAATCGAGGAGAGAGCCCTAGAAGGAGACTTAACGTTGAGCGAACTTCTTATGAAGCACTTGTTAGACAACACCGCAGCAGAGCAAAGTGCTACAGTGTTAGCAACCTCACTGCTTGTAGGGTTAGGAGCAACCCAAGGCTCTAAGAGCCAGTTTAAAATCCTGATAGTCGCAAAGCAGCTCGACAAGTACCAACCCCATGACGACCCATACAACTTTGTAGAGCAGTTTGAGCAAGTCTGTGAAGCCAATGGCCTCAGCGACCCGACTCAGCGTTCTCAAGTGTTCGGACTCTGCTTAGGTGACAAGGGCAGGACCTGGTATACAAGTTTAGACGCTGCAGAGTGGGCAAACTTCAATAGCCTCAAGGATCTCTTCATTAAGAGATTTGCCGAGCTTGGATACTCCGATAATCTGCTGGTGCGATTGATGAATGTCAAGCAGAAAGAGGAGGACATTCACAATTACGTAACCCACGTAAGGAGCCTCTTCAAGAGGATCCCTACAAGTGAATGACCGACTGAAAGAGCAGTTTCGACTGTGTTCATTCAGTGGAATTCGAAACAAGGAACTGTATAAGGCTTTGATAGCCAATTCGAGCTTGCAGCGAGACACGCTAGCTAGGGTTTTTGAGGAAGCTATCAGAGTTGACGATCAATTGAAAGAGAGGAGCTCCAGGAACTCCAGTTTAGAAGAAACCAACTCGCGAGGTTTGAAAAGAGCACCAACCTGTGGTGAGCGAATCGCACCATCATCCCAAGATTAGGGGAAGGCCACCGAGATGAACCACGACTTGGCTGATGTCAAGATGGAGATAGTCAAGCTGCAAGACCTCTGGAGACGACCAACGCGGCCACACATCCAATGTGTGTAATGTGGCGGAAATCATTTGCCAGCCGAGTGTCAAGACCCTCGGTTGAGACCTTGCGTTAACTGTGGCAGGTTCGGTCACAATGCTATGCACTGTAGATTGCCCAAGAGACTTCCGTACTCCCAATTGTATGGTCAGCCTTACCTAGCAAATAGACCGCAACCACTGTTCGAAAGGGGAGCCCCATTGGCCCTCCTTGCGCCTAACAACATGAAGCCGAATGTCCCCAGGATGGACGTAAACCCCACAGGTATACTGAGGTTGCCCGGTCCCTATGTGACCCATCCACCGAGTGACGCTCGAGTCCACTACGTGGAAGAGCCAAATGAGGAAGAGACTTACTTATACCCTTATGTCTCTCATGACGAAGAGGATAACACCGTCCTCATGGACTATCGACTAGTACCAGTGATGGTGTTAGGAAGGGGACGAGGTAGAGGCCTAGGGGGGCAGATGTAGGATCCAATCATCTGTTGGACCTATGGACACCCAGGCCATGTCTCATCATGTTGCCTAGAAAGGGAGCAACAGAACAAAGACAAAGCTGACCTAAGGTGCGTAGAGTGTGGAATCACCCACTTCTTCGCCGAAAGCGGAAACCTTCTACAAATTCAACCGAAGTACCATCTGTCCCATTGGAGCTGTTCGACATCGAGAACCTTGATGGGGAGGCCATGCCGCCCATCCCATTGCGGGTCATGACCCGTGCCTAGACAAAGCAGGTCGGCATATCTCTACCAGGGCCTAACAACCTCGATGCAGCCTCGACGGAAAAAAAGAGCCGTAGGTGAAGGAAGAGGAGGCCGGAGGCTAAGATCGCACTAAAAGCCGAGAGTGCTACAACTCTACCTATTGGAAAGAAGGTCAAGGATGCAGAGACGGAAACTTCAGCTCCCAAGATGGCCGAAAAGGGGAGTGCCAAGGTAGGGGAGTACCCGTGTTCGAAGAGCCAACTCGAGGCCATAGAGAAGGTGAGAGACTGGGTAGAAGAGGCACAAGCGCACTTAAGAGACGCTGAGCCCGTCCTAGAGGATGGGAGTGAGGATCTCATCAGCATGACCATGGCAGACTCACCCCCTCAACCAAAGCTAGGAAGGGCAACTGCACCCCTTAGGGCAAGCCTTGATCTTGAAGGCCCACAAATTAGTCATGGCCATTGGCTAGGACAATTTGGCACACGAGAGGGACGAGCAACCGACAGCCTCCTCACCACACTAGTGACCACCCCAGTGACATTAAGCCTAGGAGACCCGCTTAAGTAGCACCCCACCCTATGGTGAAACCTCAAGTAGTGGGTTGAGGAGTCACGAGAACAGGCATTGGATCTGTAGGATCAGGACACATAAACACAAATACCGAGTCTAACGCTACACTCTATGCCAAAATCCTTGCACATTAATGCTTTTTGGGAAGGCCCCGAGATGCATGCAGTGTTACCAGTCCTAGCCTTAGGAGACACAACAAGAAAGAGGATCATAGACACGGGAGCCGAGGTTAGTGTGTTGAGCCATGCGGTACTGCAAACCTGGGGAAACGCACCTGTTGAGACCCCTCAGTTTAATGTCATGCTAGCAAAAGGCATGAGGGTGAGGCCATTTGGGGTACTTAAAAACTGGCCTGTAAAAATCACAGGTGTCTAGTTCTCGGTCGACTTTATAGTCATGAAAGGCGTGGACTACGACGTCCTGTTAGGCCGGCCTTGGATGCGCAATGCCACAGTTATTGAAGATTGGGGTAACGGCTTGATATTCTTAGGCAACAGGACGGAAGCTATGAGGGTGGAGATGGACACTTGGAAAACTTCACCAGTCAACTTGGATGCCATCTCCTCGATGCTCAAGGGCGACAGTCAGGTCAAGAAGTCTTATGGGCCCTTGACCAAGTATATCCCATGTCCACAAGATGAGCGGGATTGGATGCATGTCCTTGCTACAATTGACCTGCCATTTGCGGACCAAGAAGCGCAGGAGCAAGCCATCACGATGATGGGCGCGACCGACGGCACGCCCACTATACCAATGTGCATGATGGAAGGAACCCATCTTGGGAGACCTAAGCCCATCACCTTCCAAGTGCCAGGCAACAAGAAAGAACTCCAGGAGGCCCTGGAATACTTAATAGACAAGCTGGCTGACAACTCAGCAGCAAACCTCATGCCTCTCTAGGACCTCTTATACGAATCCGAGTGGCAATAGACCAGAGTGCATGACTTGAACCTTATGTACAACTAGGCCTTAGTCCCAGATCAACAACAAGAGAAGTACCAAGCCCTACGGGACGTCGAACCGGCTAGTGCAGAGGACTTTGACGATGAGTATGAAGACTACCAACCATTCAAGGACGAAAGTGAGGGGGAGGTGGATTTGATAGAGTACGACACGGAGGGACATGTAATAGAACAAATACGGGCAAATTCCAAGCCGCAAAAAAGAAGTGCCTACAAGACAGAGCGAGGGCTCATGCACATGAATTGTGACTGTGCCTGGTTAGAACACATAGCAACCATAGACCTTGAGCAAGCAGGCTTGGCTTAACCAGGGATGACACAAGTGCTTAGAGCATAATCACCATCTGAACTGCGACCACCAAGGGAGAGCCCTTCCTCTAGCGAAGACGACGAGTCCGACTCTAAGTCAGAAGTGAGCTCGGATAGCGAACCAAAGATACCTAGGCCGCCTAAGACGACGCACCACTGGGGACTTACTTGTCCATCTGAGACGCAAATGATTGAAGCAAGAAAAGGCGAAACAACCCAGGGACACTCGAATAAACAAGCAACGAAAACCATGGGACCTTCCGAAACAATTTACGAAATTCAAGAAAGGTGATAGGGTAGTGATCTTGATAGGTGCCAAACGGCAAGGGCAAACAAGCGAACCAATCGAGGGACCATCTAGAGTCAAAGAGGTGAACTTAGCCCCGGAAGGGGAGACACCCCGACCAATCTTCGTTGCCGATGACTTGGCTGAGGACGAGGAGGTGAGTTTGGTCGCCCTCTTGCAAGAGTATGTGGACGTGTTCTCATGGTCCTTGGAAGAGCTTAAAGGGGTAAATCCGAGTGTGGTGACTCATAACATATTCATGACACCAGACGTAGCACCGATGAAGCAGCGACCGTACCCAATGAATCCTAAGCACGCTCATGCTATCAAGGAATAAATTAATAAGCGGATGAAAGCAGGATTCATTTACGAAATTGAGCACACGGACTGGGTATCACCCATAGTCATTGTGATGAAGAAAAATGGAAAAATTAGAGTGTGCGTCAATTATAAAAAGGTGAACGCTACTACCAAGAGGGATAACTATCCATTGCCATACACCAAGCACATGCTTGAAAGAGTGGCAGGCAAGGAGGCGTACAGTTTTCTGGACGGCTTCTCAGGATACAACCAGGTGCAAGTGCATCCTGTCGACATGCATAAGGCTGTCTTCGCCACCGAGTGGGGTGTCTTTGCATACATAGTCATGCCCTTTGGGTTGACTAATGCCCCTGCCACCTTCCAATGTCTCATGTACACCATATTTAAAGACATGCTTCACAAGGAGTTTGAAGTCTTTTTTGACAACCTTTGCATTCACTCAACCTGGATGGAACAATTGAACAAACTCCAAGCAGTCTTTGATTGGTGTCGCCTATATCGTCTCTCCCTGAACCCCTTGAAATGCCAGTTTTGGGTGAAACATGGATGCATCCTTGGCCGAAGAATGGCATTGCCACTGACTTCTCGAAGGTCATGGCTATTATCGACCTTCCACCCCCAACCAACTACAAGGGAGTTCAATGCTTCTTAGGCCATACGGGATACTATCGATGGTTTGTGTTGAATTACGCATTGATAGCAAGACCTTTGTACAAACTGCTGATTGTCTTCGAATGGACTAAAGCCTACCAATGCGCATATGAAGAGTTGAAGAAAGCTCTAACCACAGCACCAATTCTACGAGCCCCGGATTGGACCATAATCTTCCACGTGCATATCGATGCTTCTAAAATCGATGTGGGGGCAGTGTTGTGCCAACCTAGCGAGCACAACCTAGACTATCCAGTGAGCTTTGCAAGCCGACGACTGACGAAGATGGAAATGAATTACTCAACGATCGAAAGAGAGGGCTTGGCCATGGTGTTTGCCATGAAGAAGTTCTGGCATTATCTATTGGCTACACCATTTACCTTCTTCGTAGACCATCAAGCCTTGCTATACCTAGTGAACAAACCTTGCGCTATGGGATGCATAGCTTGGTGGCTCCTTTTGCTCTTGGAATTTGACTTCTCGGTGGTTGTACGGAAGGGGAAACAACACTACATGGCTGATCATACGTCATGCATCCCCACAGGGGAACCCGCTGGAGAAGGCATCACTGATGAATTGCCAGATGCCCACCTCTTTAATCTCTCCAATGGGAGGGATTTATTCAAAGCCAATTTAACACCATATTGGGCAGATGACATAGTCCAACTGCTTGAGCATGGACTACTTGAATGATCGATAGAAAAGGCAAGACTAAGGCGCCTTATTCTCAAAATCCAACCCTATCAGTTGATAGCAGGCCAACTATATCGCTTAGGGTAGGGCAAGATGGATTGATGCGCAGATGCGTGTGCGAACATGAGGTGCACAACATGCTCTCAGAGGCACACAGTGGGATTGCTGGAGGACACTTTTGCGGAGACACAACGGTCCGCAAGGTGTTGCAATATCAACTATGGTGGCCAATATGTTCCGTGATGCCGTGCGATTTGTTAAGCATTGTGACAAACGTCAACGGACAAAGGTCCCGATTCACAAGGATCAGATGGAGTTGACCCCAGTCATTGCACGACAACCCTTTGAAAAATGGGGGATCGACTTCATAGGCCCCATCAGCCCTGCTGCACAGTATTCTTAGGCCAAATACATCATTGTGGCCACAGACTACCTAACAAAGTGGATAGAAGTAAGAGCAACCCGAAAGAACGATGCTCGAATGACTGCCAAGTTCTTATGGGAGCATGTGATCTCATGATTCGGATGCCCCATCAAACTAGTCAGTGTGACCAAGGGACACACTTCATCAATCAAGTGATAACTCATCTCCTATCCACTTTCCTGATTATCCATCGGAAATCCTCTCCATACTACCCTCAAGCAAACGACCAAGCGGAATCCAAAAATAAGATTCTTGTCAACATCCCTAATTATCCATTGGAAATCCTCTCCATACTGTTAGATATGATCAATGCCCCACCCTCATTAGGTGCTACCAATGATCCATGGTGCTCAAAGTTGTAAGGCCCCCATTATGAGGAGAAGCCAAATGTGAGCCCGGACATTGGTTGAGTCCTTACTTGTATATCAGATGAGATCTATGTGACCGGATGGCAAAAAGGTGACCGTTATGGATCTAATCTTTTGGTTAGATGGAGTGGTTAAGCTGGTAGCAACTCGAGGCGCATTGCATTGAGTTGCGGGGTAAGGGAGTTAAAAGGGGCCCCTATTGTGGGGTCTGGGGGCCGCAGAAGCAGCCCCTGGCTAGGGGTCCAGGGGCCCCCCTGGGACCCTAGCTGACTATGAGAAGAATATTCTGTAAAGGGAATATTCCCTGGAATATTCCCTGACCGACTAGTGGAGGCTTATATGGTAGGTCAGTCAGGCCAACCTCACGGCCTTCGTAGGCTATAAAAGCTAAACCCCTTCACAGCCATCGATCACTCATCTTTCACCCAGTCAGAGTTGTTGTTCCAGCTAGCCTTAAGCTCTTCACCTATCTTCTGTCTAGATCGCCATCTAAGCTTCACACAGTGGAAGCGCACAGGTGGACAGAGCCATCTTTGTATCAGTTGTTTGGAGTTAAAGAATTTACTGATTCTTCTCTTATCTGTTGTGTACTCTTTATTTCTTTCTCAAATTCTGTTCGCTGTGCCGTGTAATATTTTACATGGTATCAGAGCCCAGGGGGCTCTAGAGATCAGAGAGTGTGTAAGAGGCAAAGGCTTCAACAGCAAAGTGAAACTATGTCGACTTCCGGAAGTGGTTCTGGCGCATCAGGAAGCGGTGCAAGAGGTGGTGTTGCTGTACCGGCTATTGGTAGGCTTCGTCCACCAACCTTCAGCGAAGGCAACCTTCAGCGAAGGCAAGTTAGATGGTACAAACTACACCTTGTGGAAGTTCAAAATTACAACTATCCTTGATTCTTATGAGCTGTTGGAGACTGTGCTGGGGACTGACGCAGAACCACAGCCTACCCCCGACCCATCAAATCCTAGTGTGATGATTCCTCCAAATGCAGATCTTCTACGAGCTTGGAAACGAAGGAATGCACATGCATTGTGTGCCTTAGTTACAAGCTGTTCTGACAGTGTTCTGACTTCGATTTAGCATACAACCAAAGCGTCAAAGGCTTGGAATGTACTAAGGAGTCAGTATGAAACACGAAATCAAACAAGGATTCAAAACTTGGAGAATCAACTAGCAGCGGAGAATTTTGCTGAAGGAGAGACGGTTGAAGCATTCATCACTCAGATTAAGAATCTGCGTGACCAGATCGCTAGCGCTGGGATACAAAAGACTAGCAAAGAGCTAGCTCGGAGGTGTCTTCGGATTTGTCCACAAAAGTTTGATGGACTAGTACTTCCCTTAATACTCAGGTGAGATCTCAAGCTTTGACTTTTGAGGAGTTTTGTGCATTATTAATGGAGGAGGAGTTGAGGCTGAAAGCCCGAGAAGGAAGCAACAATGGAAACGCTGCATTCTCTGCCAATGCAAAAGGCAAAGGTGTCCTCCACCAAAAATGATGGTGACAAAAAGAAGAAGGGCAGCAAGAAGAAGTTTCAAGGAGAGTGCTTCTACTGCAAGAAGAAAGGACATGCAATTGCAGATTGTTGTGTCAAGAAGGCAGATGAAAAGAATGGTACCCTTAAAAGTAAAGGGAAAGAGACAGCCAATACGGCTGAAGCAGAGCTAGAATTATTCATGGCGACCATTGAGGAAGTGCGCTCCTCAGCGCAAGAAGAATCTACCACTAACTCATGGGTGTTGGATAGTGGGGCCTCCCGTCACTTGACCAACAAGAAAGATCTATACAGTTCTATGCAGCCTCTACAAGAATCCATCACTGTGACGGTTGGAAATGATGCTAAATGCCTTGTTGCGGGCACATGTACTATTTCTTTTGTTGCTGCAAATGGTGAAGTCAAAAAGCTTTCAAATGTGTTGTATGTTCCCGAAATCAGGAGAAATCTCTTATCAGTTGCTGCCATAACTGATCTTGGTCATGAAGTGAGGTTCAAGAAGACAGGTGTAGAAATTCTTGATAGTGCTGGCATAATTGTTGGCAAAGGAGAAAGAAGGAACAACCTGTATGAGCTAAGTGCTCTTACAGCTACCGCTGGAGTGGGCACAAGTAAGCTTTGGCATGAAAGGTTTGGACATATCGGATTTGCAGTGTTGAAGGAGATGCAAAAGCAAGGTATGGTTGCTCACCTACCTACAATAACTTAATTGAAGGAACCATGTGAAGCTTGTATGATGGGCAAGCAACAGAGAAAGGCATTTCCACAAGAAAGCAAGAATAGAGCACAGGCTCCCCTAGAGTTGGTGCATGCTGACTTGTGTGGTAAGATGCCTACACAGGCCTTGGGGGGATCTTCTTATTTTATGTTGATTGTCGACGACTACACTAGGAAGATGTGGGTGTACTTCCTTCGTGATAAGGCTCAAGCTTTTGGTAAGTTTAAAGAATGGCTAAAACTTGTTGAGAATGAAACAGGGAAAAGTGTGAATAAATTTAGAACAGATGGTGGTGGTGAGTTCAACTCAAAGGAGTTTGAAGGCTTTTGCAAGAGAAAAGGGATCAAGCATCAATTGACGACGCCTCACACACCTCAGCAGAACGGTGTTGTGAAACGTAGGAATCGCACCATTGTGGAGATGGCAAGATGCATGCTAAAGGGCAAGGGATTGCCTAACCATTTTTGGGCTGAAGCTGTTAATACTGTAGTCTACATTCTAAATCGGAGCTACACAAAGGCTCTCAAGGGAAAAACACCTCATGAGGCTTACACTGGTAAGAAACCATCTGTCTCACATTTCAGAATTTTTGGATGTGAATGTTATGCATATATTCCAGATGAGAAGAGAAACAAGTTAAAACCAAAAAGGAGAAAATGTATCTTCTTGGGTTATAGTGATGAGCAGAAGGCTTACAAATTATATGACCAAGAGGCAAAGAAGATCATCGCGATCCGTGATGTGGTGTTCAAGGAGAAGCCACATACAGTGGAGGAGGAGAAGGCAAGTTCTTCCACTTTATCATCAAGCGAAGAAGTAGTCCACTATGAACCTGTCCCGAGAGCTATCCCTATCCTTAAGGAGGAGGAAGCATCATCTTCAGATGATGAGGAAAAAGTTCACCAACCTGACATCACCCCACTGGAAAAGCCATTGCCACGCTGGGTGAAGCAGCTCTATGACCACAATAATCCTATGCCTGCATCTGTTGAGGAGAAGGCAGATGGACCAAGGAGGTCTCAGAGAATAGAGGAGCAAAGGAGGGCTTCTGCTCACATAGTCAATATGGCCTTGATGGTTGAGATTATGAGAGAAGTAAAGGAGCCAACTGACTTAGAAGAAGCACCTGCAGATCCATCATGGAAGGCTACTATGCAGGTGGAGTATGACAGCATAATGAAGAATGACACTTGGGAGCTAGTGGATCGACCAGCAAAGCGGAAGGTTATTGGCACCAAGTGGATCTGGAAGGTAAAGTACAAGGCTGATGGTACCTTAGAAAAGTACAAAGCTAGACTGGTTGCCCAAGGATTTTCACAAGTTGAAGGGTTTGATTTTCAAGAGTCATTTGCCCCAACTGCCAGAATGACCACTATTCTCACGGTACTTGCAGTGGCTGTCCACAAGAAGTGGCCAGTGTATCAAATGGATGTTAAGTCAGCGTTCCTAAATGGTGACCTCAAGGAGGAGGTGTACGTGGCTCAGCCACTAGGGTTTTAGGCTCCCCATTCTGAGAACAAAGTGTGTAAGCTGAAGAAGGCATTATATGGGCTGAAACAAGCCCCCAGAGCATGGTACCAGCGGATAGATAAGTTCATTTTAAACCTAAACTTCAAAAGATGTGCCTCAGATGCTAACTTGTATGTTTACAGGGATGGTAAAAAGTCTGTAGTGATTGTCCTATATGTGGACGACCTTCTTATTTGGAGCCCCAAGAGGAACACCAAGGAAAAGGGAATTCTCTTGCAAGAAAATCTATCTTGTAACATCAACAAGCTTTTTTATTATGTTTCATATGATCACAATGAAGAAAAGAACACCAGGCACAACAAATCTTCATGCAGCATCATGTAGATCTCCCACGGATTTGATAGAATCAACCATATTCTTCAATATCTTCATAGAATGCATCAATAGAACAAGGAAAGCAAAGGAATACACCATCTTTGAATGGAAATACATCACATAGTATTCATCTTCAATATCTTCATAGTCTTCTCTCTCAATCTCTCACATACAATCACTCTGTTTCAGTAGAATTGGCTATCTCTAACTCTCTCTCTCTCTCTCTCTCTCTATCAATAATACATCATATCCTCACTACAATCTCTCAAAAGTCACTCTCAATAATCCTTCTAGGTCGTGGATACCCCTCCCAAGAGGTATGTCTGATATGAAGAGTCACCAGAGCCACTACAGTGTCCTTTCATAGCTCACTACTGTCACTTCACTTCAGTCTCTTCACTTGAGTCTTCAGCAGCTACTTCTTTCACTTCTTTTAGCTCTTTTGCACTTGTATTCACCTCTTTCCAAGGCTAGAAAACTTTCCCAAGCTACACATACATTCTATAGAACACATACAGAAGCGTACAGAACAGTCACAGTACAGTACCAGAACAGCTACAGTACAGAACAGAACAGAGACAGAAGCTCTACAGAAGACCTATAGAAGGTTACAGAAGGTCATCAAAACCTCATAACTCATACTCAAACCATTCCAAACTCTGACAAATCATTCAATAAGCTTTCACAAGATCTCAATCTTCATCAATCAATACTCCATCCCTCCTTACAGAAGATAATCAGAACAAAACAGAACAAAACAGAAGCTATACAGAAGGTATACAGAACCAATCAGAACCTATCGAAACATCACAAAACCTCATATCTCTACTAATAAACATCATGAACTTCCAAAACACAATCAATATCATCCAAAACACTCTCAAACCCTTCCAAACCAATCAATCATCTCATAAAATCAACCATTCAGCTCTCAAAAACAACAAAAATCGGCAAAAAAAACAAGTTATTTCAACACTCAACATATCCCCACACTTAATAAGGAAGCGTCCTCGCGACCCAGGAAAAAGGGAATACAAGTTCATTCAAAAGCTCAACTTTGATCTTCAATACATCTTCAAAAACAATCCATCCAACCACGACCCCAACTTATAACCTGTATCTGATATAAAAATACAACGAAAGGAAAACCCTTTATACATTAACACTTCTTATCAAACTGGAAATCACAACAAACTTATAAAGGATATAAGAGTTTTCTTCTTCTTCTTCTGCATCTTCAACTCTCCAACCAGGACCCCATCACCACAATTCTCCAAAATGTAGCTCGCACGAAATCCAATCCAATAGGAAACCACCACGTTCTTTTTACATAAATGAACTCACAACACAAACACTACACACAACACAACCATCTGAATGACTCCTCCAAAAAGAGAGATTTTCATTAAAAAGCGTCCACCATACATTGGAAAAGGTATCAATGAAGATGATCCCTCTTGAAAGATTGATGATTTCGGAAACGATCCATAGACAAGGATTCATCTACAAATGTTTTGGGAGGATTCTGAAAAAACTGAAGACAGCACATCCTTTCCAACAGGACAAGGTATCTGTTAGGCAAACAAAGGGCATGAAAATACAATATATCCAGCTGCTGCTGGGAATCAATGCTCACATTGACATTCATGCACAACTTTGGAATAGGCTTGGAATCATTATGAGAGTGCCTATGCATATACGCCAGGTACCAAGCAAAGTGAGCAGTTAATCGCACTGAAGGATCTGCAGACTGTGAATACTGCTGAGCAAAATAAATATAATTCTGATAAGCTTGACTGGTAGCTGTCCATTCTCCTGGAATTACTGGCCAGTTTATCTGAGGTCCTGTAAGGGAATCATTCAAGCTCCATCCCCTTCTTCTGAAAATCTGATGATCAAACCCATCATAGTCACTAACCAACTGAGGTGGTTGAGATATAGAAGTGTTAGGAGAGGGAAGTGGAATAAGGAAAAGTGGATGAAGAGAGGGATAGGCAAAATCATAAAAGGAACAATGATTTAAAGAAGGAGTGGCAGAAATTTGTAGGGAATCAGTTAAAAAGGGGGTTAATTGATAAATAGGAAAGGTGGAAGGTACATGAATGGATGGAGAAGGACATGGTGGAGAAGGGGAAAATACTCTATCCTCAATAAAAGAACAATATGTAAAAATGGAAATTTGAGGGAAAGAGGAAGGTTGGAAAAGAAGGGGCAAAATGGTTGTGGAATTAGATTGACAAAGGAAAAGATATAGATCATATCGATGAGCCATTTGTTGGTAATACAGGAGGGTAGGAACAGAAGGTCCTAAGATTGATCTTCTATGATAGGCATAAAAAAAGGTAGAATCAAATGGATTATGTTTTGAAAGATAAGCTAAGAGATCCGCCCTCAATTGATTAGTACTCTGGGCATAGATAGGGGCTGTGTTCTGTCTTTGATTCAGGACCACAGAATCAATCATAGTATGCCAGGAATTATCAGGACAATTAGCCACTTTGGAGCAGTAACTCTGGAACATGTCATCTATTCGCAACTCCAAATGGTTGACATACAAAACAGCTTGTAGAACCATGTCCCCCACACTTAAAACCTTAATGTCACTGAGAAACAAAAGTGGTAGGGTTAGAAAAACTTGGCCCATGTTGTTGAGAATTAAGGTTGATTGTTGATGGCACGTCCTGTGTCATTGTCGGCTCTGCTGGAGGTACCAAGGCATCTTCTCGGCACACATCCTTCATGGCAGGGACCACGCAACAGTTCCTAGGGAGGTAGCTAATTGAAGGGATTGCAGGAAATTTGTCGATGATGAGGGATACTACACTCAACTCATAAGCACTCATATGGAATGAAAGAACTGTCACTCGCCCCATGACTAATATCACTCGAGGAATAAGGATTGAAACCCATATCGCATATCCGGTTTAGGAATCGACAAGGGGGAATGGTGCAGAAGAAGTATGCCAAGGTGCACAGTTGATGGTGCATTAGTGCGTCCAACCCATCTGACAAAAGTGTAAGGAGGAAGGCAAGGGAGCCTTACAGTGCAGTGTACAGAACAGGGTAATGTGTCTTGTGTTGACGGAGAGAGACCCATCCCGTGGGTGCATAGGGAAACAGGAACATACCTGACTCCAAGTGTCGTAACATCCCTCAATCTCACCTCTTAGTAATTGATTGAAGAAACTCCAGTCACACTCAGCCCACCCTCTGTCTTATGCTCTGCTGATAGATACAGGAGGGCAGCCCTTTCCTGAAACCCATTGATATAATCCTCACAGTCACGTGTGCAAAGGTTGTATGCCTTGTGCGCATTTGATGGTGCAACTGTGCATCCCGCCCTGTGCCGGCATACGGTGCGAGAAGGAAGGCCAGGGAGCCTTATGGTGCAGTGCACAAAAACAAACTGTGCTTTGTGCATTGAGAGGCCCATCCCGTGCGTACAACACTTCATTCACATGACTCACCTCTCATTTGATTTGAAGGGAAAAGATTGGTCTCTCGGCCCACCCTCTGTCTCACTCGTTGTTGATAGTTACAGAGGGCAACCATACTCACGTCTCCATCCGGTTAGGATGAAAACTCACGTCACTCGATTATTTGTCGATGAAGATCGCGTCGTCAGTTGTTGAAGAGACGTACCCAGGGAGGTAGCCATCAAATCGAACGTTGTGTTGGATAGGACATGTCGTCTGCTAGAGGACAGTTAGACACTCTGTAGAAAGACCCAGGACACAGCGTACCAAGGGAGGCAGCTTCGGAATTGGATCCTGGGAATATCAATTAATAAATCCACTTTCTGGACTGTTGGGTGTTGCCACCTTTTCCACAGCCAGCTTCTCGCCCAAGGGTGTTTGCCACATTTTCTTGGAACGAGGCCTGCTATGACAGGGAATTTCTTCATTTTCTCCCATAACCGATATGTATATTTTTTTTCTTTTCTTTTTCTTTTTTTTTTCTCTTCGAATTAGGCAAGGGAATGGTAGAAAGACCATGTATCAAAACCAACCTCACCACTGCCGCGCTAGTGGAAAATAGAGGATAAGAGATCAAGGCTGGAAGATAGGATTGAGTGGACAGAGGGTTGTGTCCACCTCATCAAGAGTGGTTGAAGAACGGCTATCAGAAGTAGCATCATAAGAAGTACAGTGTCGCGCCAACGAGGAAAAGGATCAGGTGACTATGATTGTCAAGATCCCCAAGGAGGAAAGTACTTCTTCAGGCGATATCCATTGATAAAAAAGGGATCATTAGAGGCATCAACGGTCTGCACTTGGACAGAGCCATTAGGGTTGACAGCAAGTACCTTATATGGGCCCATCCACCGCTGTTGAAGCTTGCTAGGAAACTTGCCAAATTGTGAATCATAGGCTAGGACCAAATCACCTTCTTTGAACTCCTTGTGCTTGATGAAGCTGTCATGGTAAGCCTTGCATCGAGCTTGCGTGGCTTCCATGCACTGTAGAGCCATCCTGCAAATTTCGTCCAAACATTCCAAGTGCAGGAGACGGCGTTGTAGTGAATCATCGTCCCCCAAACGCTCTTTGATAGCCACTCTCAAAGAGGGTAATTCCAATTCAACAGGGAAAACAGCTTCTGTACCATACACCAGCTGGAAGGGTGTCTGTCCTGTTGCTGCTTTATGGGAGGTTCTGTACGCCCAGAGGGCCTCTGTAAGTCGATCATCCCAATCATGACGATGTGCGGCAATCGTTCTTGTCAGAATCGAGCAGAGGATGCGATTGGTGACTTTGACTTGGCCGTTAGCTCTGGGGTAATGAGTGGACTTGCGATGGCGGATCTTATACAACTCTGTCAATTCTTCCATGACTTTATTAATGAAATGAGTGCCTGAACGGGTTCAGGGGAAGGATAGGTTGCAGTGGCATGGCACTTGTCTTCGTGCGTTTCCCCATTCTCTGACAAGCATCACATCTTTTACAGTAATCATAGGCATCCTTATGAAGGGTAGGCCACCAGTATCCTGCTAGCAGAGCCTTCCTGGTTGTAGCTTCTCCTGCAAAGTGGCCTCCACATGGCTTGTCATGGCAAGCCTTCAAAACAATCCCAATCTCATCTCCTACAACACATCTTCTGAGCACTTCATCTTTGCCTTTCTTGTACAATGCGCCGCCTAGCAGGGTGTAGGGGGCTGATTCTAACATAAGCTTCTTTCTCTCTCGACTAGAAATGCCAGGAGGATACTGTTGGGTTACCAGCAGATTGGCAATGTCTGCATACCAGGGGGTTACAGTTTCTACCAGGAATAGGGAAGCATCAGGGAGGTCTGGATCATCCTGCTCCTCTTCTGCGGTCTGTGGGATACGCGACAGATGATTAGCCAGAACATGGGAACGACCCGGCTTAGTAATCACCTCAAAGTCGAACTCCCGGAATAGAAGGAGCCATCTCATCATTCGTTCTTTCACGTCTGCTTTGTTCATCAGGAAGGATAGGGCCTCATGATCCACATAAAATTTAAAGTGGGTGGATAGGAGGTAGTGGCGGAACTTCTCTAGGGCAAACACCATTGCCAAGCACTCAAGCTCTGTCACTGTATAGTTCCGTTCCTGATCAGTGACTTTCCGGCTTACGTAATAGATAGGTTGATCCAACTTCGAGGAACCCTTCTGGAAGAGAACTGTGCCTAAGCCTTCAATGGATGCATCAGTGTGGACACAGAACTCTTTCGTCCAATCAGGAGATTGCAGAATGGGTGCCTCAATCAGACACTGCTTCAGAGTGTTGAAGGCTTTGTCACATTCTTCCGTCCAAGTAAACTCTGTATCTTTCCTCAGAAGCTTGTGCAAGGAGGTTGCCTTTGTTGCAAAATGAGCTATGAACCTTCGGTAGTAACCCACATGGCCTAGGAATCCCCTCAACTGTTTGAGGTTGGTGGGTGCTGTCAGAGCTGCAATCTTTTCGATCTTTGCAGGGTCTGTTGATATCCCTTGTGCAGAGACAATGTGGCCCAACAAAACTCTAGAAGAGACCCCAAAGATGCATTTGTTGGGGTTGAGGGAAATCCCATACTCCCGGCATCGGTAAAGCATTGTTCCAGGTGTCTCCAGTGTTCACGAATCAAACTATAGACACAGAAGTCATCCAAATATACCTCAATAAAGTCATGCAGATGATTTTGGAATGCGGCCATCATGACTCGCTGGAAAGTAGCAGGGGCATTGCAGAGTCCAAACGGCATCACTCGGTAAGCGTAGGTCCCCCATTCTGTGGTGAAGGTTGTTTTGGATTGGTCCTCTTCTGCTATCTGCACTTGGTTATATCCGCTGAATCCATCCAAAAGGGACTAAAGCTCATGTCCTGCCACTGTGTCCAACAGTTGGTCTGTGAAAGGGATAGAAAAGTGATCCTTCTTCGTCTTGGAATTCAACTTGCGGAAATCCACACATATACGAAGCTTGCCATTCTTCTTGGGCACCACCACAATGGGTGAAACCCATTCACTATTTGCCACTGGATAGATGAACTCGGCTTCCAGAAGCTTCAGCAGCTCTGCTTTCACCAATGTGGAATAATTCGAGTTCTTTCGCCTCTGTCGTTGCCGTACTGGCTTGGCATCAGGCTCCAAGTCAATATGACGCTGACATATTGTGGGATCAATCCCCTTTAGGTCTTTGTAGGACCATGCAAACACGTCCAAATTCTCTTTCAACAAGTTGTACAAAGTTGACAAATCCTCTTCTGGTAGGCTGCTACCCACCTTCAAATGGCATTCAGTGTCATCTGCATTCACAAAAATTAACTGCCTTTCACCTTCTACTTCACGGATGAAGGTTCCGCGAACTGCTTCTGGGTACAGATCCGACTCCTTCAAGGGAGTGGTGTCCTCTTCTGATGTTTCACTTTGACTGCCTTCTTCTCTTGGTGGAGACTTAGGTTGCTCCTTGAGATATTGGAATGGGATTAGAGCCGTTTCGGGTTTGGTTTCAAGATTAATTACCTCTTGGCTTGAAGACTCATCTTCTGATGATACGTCCAGGAACGTCACATAACAGGGACCCTCTGATGCCTGTTGGAATTGTGGGACTGGTGCTTGTTGGCACGGTACATCATCATCATCTTTTCTTGGAAAAGGTGGTTGAGGACGGCAAGAGCCACTGCTGAAAGACGACTTGTTCTTCTTAACCCATTTCTTATAAAGATTTTGCATATGAGAAGATCCATTTACCAGACCAAATGGTACCATCGCCATTCTGTCCCACAGCATGAGCTCGTCTGCTTCTGATACTTCTGAAACTTCTTCTTCATATGTAACCTCTTCGGGTTGGATAGATTCTTCTGGCTCACTTTCATAACCTTCTTCTTCCATATCATCTCCATCCTTTTCTGTCTCTGTCTCTGGCTCTGTCTCTGTCTCTGTCTCTGTAGGAGATCTGTAAGAAAAGAACAGGTTCTCTGTTTCATCTTCTGCCTCTGTCTCTGGCTCTGCTATGGCCATGTAGCACGGAGAGCAGTACATCCATGCTTCTATCTCACTGTCAGAAGTGATTTCGGCAATCGTTCCTGGTTCAAGCAAGAAGTATTCACCCATTGACAGGGACTTTGCATCTTTTGGAAGTTGGCTTACAATATCCACTGTTAAGGAATGTGCCACTATTTTCTTGGGAAGGATTTGTTTGACAGCATCTTCGTCTGCTGATGTTCCATCTGTAACCTCATTAGGGGAGTCAGAAGATAATTCCAAGGAGGTGGATCCATGTCCTTTTTGAGCACCATTTAGCTTCAGCACCACTTTATTGGGTCCTCTACCCAAGGTCAAGGTTCCTTTGAACCAATTCGTCCTTGCTCTGGCTTCAAAAAGCCATGGTCTGCCCAGTAACAGAGGGTAGGATGTACCATAAGAGTTTGGCTTCACTACCAGATAGGTTAGCCAATAATCTTTTCCAGCCACTGTAGTCTTCACATATGGGAGAATGCCCAAAGGCTTGATTCTGCTTTGATCTGCCAGTTTGATGAGCCATTGGGTGGGTTGCACACCTTGTAGGCCTAGATCCTTCATTGTCACATCTGTCATAATGTTCACTGATGAGCCACCATCAATCAGTGCATTTGCAATGAAGCAGCCTTCAATCCACATGCCAGTCTCTGGGGTACCCGAATCTAGGAAGGTATTAGCCACGTCTACTTCTTTTATAGGCTCTGGAGCTTTATTGGACTTTGTTGCTATTGAGGGAGCAATCCTTAAGCCACGTCTTCTTGTTAGTATACTTTTGAACCTTTTTTGGCAACTGGGAGACATCATCAATAATTGTCAAAATGTGAGGTTTGGTTTAAAGGTATCTAGATCTCTGACCAGATCGTATTCCTTAATAGGATCCACTGGCTTCTCTAACCGGTTAGGGAATGGGGCAACACCCATTTTCATTTTCCTTCTTTCTTCCAACAGAGGCATCATGGGGACTTCTTCTGCCACTTGTGGCACTTCTTCTTCGATCTCCTGGACCTCTGGTCCTGTCTCTGGAACTGTCTCTGTGACTCTCTGTGGCACTGTGGTGCTCTGTATGGCACTGTCAGGATCTGTTCTGTTCTATTCTTCTGGTGGAAGATTGAACTTCACTGTTCTCGCAGGAGGATTATTTTCTTTCTGGATAGGTGATTCCTTCTTCTTTGCACGTGTGATGGCAACAACTTCCAATTCCACTAAATTGGAGGTAGGCTCTTGGGCCTTGGTCGGACTATCAATAGCACTTTTTTTCACTGGTGTTGGGCTTGGACAGTCTTTTGCAGTGTGGCCTTCTCCTTTGCATCGACTGCATAAGGGCTTGTAATCCACTGACCTTCTAGGATTTAGACAATTTGGTGAAATGTGTCCTTTTTCTCCGCACCTGTAACACTCCACTTCTGATCTCTGACCACCGCCAGACTGTCTTCCTCTGTAACTTTGTGAGGGAAATCTTCTGGGTCCGAAATTAGGACCAAACTCTCTAAGCTTGGGTGCAATATCCTGTGTTGTCATTTTGGATTCCAGCAAGTTGAATCTTGCGTCTTCTTCCTTCCTTCTCCTATTATGCATCTCCTTCAGAGAGCAAATATCCTCTGTATGGTTCTTCCGCAAACAGTAGGAACAGAAGGCTCCAGGAATGGTTGGTTTTCGTGTACATTCAGTGGCTAAATGGCCTGCTTGATGACACTTACCACATCAAGTATTTGACCGCATCACATCTCTTCCTGCTCCTGCAACGTTGGATATACTAGCAATATTCACTTTCAGCGTCTGTAGCTGCTCTGTAATCACATCCATCGACTCCTTTTTGATACTTGCAACTGAGTTGGATAAATAATCCTTCAAGCTTTCTCCTCCTGAGGTACTGGCAGTAGGGTTTTGAGGAGTCTCTGTAATCACTACATAAACAGGTTGGGCTGGTGCAGAGGGGTCTCTGTTCTGATTCTGATTCAGAGCTCCTGTTTGAACTGTTGGCTGTTGGCTCCAATTAGTAGGGTTCCACTGTTGCTGCTAATTTGGCATTGGGAAAATTGGTTGGGACCATTGGTGTTATGGTTGAACCATCATTTGAGGCATTGATTGTGGCCACTATGGATTTGGTGCACTGTACTGTGATACTGGGGGCATCTGTTGGTAGGGGTAGGGGACTGTCCCTAGGACTGCATTTGGTGAGTACATCATTCCTGGCATCAGAGGAGATAGGACTCCTCTTCTTAGATTCATCGCCAATCTAGCTTCCACTTCATCGTACAGTCTTGCACCTTCTGTTGCAGCTTGCAGTGTGGCTGGTCTTTGTAGCTCCACAAACTTACGGACTTCTGGTCGTAATCCTCTGAGAAACATCCCCTTCTGAATGCCATCATCTAGATTATGGTTAGTCCATCTCTTCAGGATGAATTCCATTCGTGAGACATAAGCTTCTACTCTTTCTCCAGAGGACTGACTTAGGTTCATAAATTCCTCTCGCATCCGCTCTTCAAAACCTTCACGCCTGAATTTAGTGAGGAAGGCCAACTTCAGGTCGTCCCATGTGCCAAAAGTTCCTGCTGCTTGTCTCTCATACCATTGAAACGCCGCGCCCTTAAAAGTGGCAGAGAATATTGCTAACCAATGCTCAGGGGTTCTGGCATTGTTAGCCACACATGCTATTATAAACTCTGCTACATGAAGATCGGGGTCTTCATTGTACTCTCCCTTAAAAACTGGCAACGGAACTACATTTGCTGGCCTGTCATCAATATTTCTAGGATGGATCTGGCTTGGAAGTGGACCTCTAGCAGGAGGAGGAAGGGCTTGATGTGCCATTGGGACTTCTGTAAAGAGTTCCGCAAGGGCGTCAAAGGCGGCTTCTGCTGCGAGCTCGTTCTTGGCTCTGATTTTTGCTTTCTCTCTTCTCACGTACCTCTGGACTCATTCTAACGCTTGCCTCTTTATTGCGTCATTCATCAGGGGGTTGGCTCCACTATGTTGTTAGTGCTCCACAGAGGGTTAACAGAAGGCTTCAGTCTCTGGAGGACTGTCTTGCCAACATTTCTTCTACTTCTTCCTTTTCAACGTCTCTGAATTCTGCTTTCATGCCATTGCACAGAGGAAGGTATTCGGTTCGAAAATGTCAAAATGCATACGTCTGAGCATTGTGGTGGTGCCATCATCATAGTAATGCCAGATTCTGATGGTTTCAACAGTGTATGTTGTAAAGAACACTCTGTCTACCAACTTCCAGTGGGTTGCTAATTGAACAAATGGAAGATTATCAGTGCACCAAGCATCCCATGTATCTTGCTGTTGAGCATCCACGAACAAATTCCAACTCTTTTCCTTCTTGTCTCTGTGAACCTCTACAGACCAAGGCTCCTGAAGCTTCTTCACAATCTCCCACTTGATGATGTCTGGAAACTTCTCAATGAATGCCAAATCTTCCATGGATGGTCATTCTCTCTGTTTCTACTCTTCAGTTTGTTCCCAAACAGTTTGCCACCAAGATGCAAGTTTCTGCTGCTTCAACAGGAAGAGAAAACTGTCCACCACATAGAGCATGCATCATGATGGTGATGTGTTTCCGCCATTGTGGGATGAACTTCTTGTGGAAAGTGGCTTTAATTATGAGAAATTCCAACTCTTCAGTGGAAGAAGGAACTTTACAAACATCCATTGAATTCTTCTCTTCTTGGCAATGCCAATTCCTTCATTTTCAACCTCTTCTGGTGCTTGTTGATGGCAAGATTCCCCGGCTACGCACCAAAAACATGGAGCCCCAAGAGGAACACCAAGGAAAAGGAAATTATCTTGCAAGAAAATCTATCTTGTAACATCAACAAGCTTTTTTATTATGTTTCATATGATCACAATGAAGAAAAGAACACCAGGCACAACAAATCTTCATGCAGCATCATGTAGATCTCCCACGGATTTGATAGAATCAACCATATTCTTCAATATCTTCATAGAATCCATCAATAGAACAAGGAAAGCAAAGGAATAAACCATCTTTGAATGGAAATACATCACATAGTATTCATCTTCAATATCTTCATAGTCTTGTCTCTCAATCTCTCACATACAATCACTTTGTTTCAGTAGAATTGGCTATCTCTGACTCTCTCTCTCTCTCTCTCTCTCTCTCTATCAATAATACATCATATCCTCACTACAATCTCTCAAAAATCACTCTCAATAATCCTTCTTAGGTCGTGGATACCCCTCCCAAGAGGTATGTCTAATATGAAGAGTCACCAGAGCCACTATAGTGTCCTTTCATAGCTCACTACTGTCACTTCACTTCAGTCTCTTCACTTGAGTCTTCAGCAGCTACTTCTTTCACTTCTTTTAGCTCTTTTGTACTTGTATTCACCTCTTTCCAAGGCTAGAAAACTTTCCCAAGCTACACATATATTCTACAGAACACATACAGAAGCATACAGAACAGTCACAGTACAGTACCAGAACAGCTACAGTACAGAACAGAACAGAGACAGAAGCTCTACAGAAGACCTACAGAAGGTTACAGAAGTCATCAAAACCTCATAACTCATACTCAAACCATTCCAAACTCTGACAAATCATTCAATAAGCTTTCACAAGATCTCAATCTTCATCAATCAATACTCCATCCCTCCTTACAGAAGATAATCAGAACAAAACAGAACAAAACAGAAGCTATACAGAAGGTATACAGAACCAATTAGAACCTATCGAAACATCACAAAACCTCATATCTCTACTAATAAACATCATGAACTTCCAAAACACAATCAATATCATCCAAAACACTCTCAAACCACTTCCAAACCAATCAATCATCTCATAAAATCAACCATTCGGCTCTCAAAAACAACAAAAATCGACCAAAAAAACAAGTTATTTCAACACTCAACATTATTACAGGTGACTATGAAGATATGATCAACCAAACTCAAAAGGCTTTGAGTTTTGAGTTTGAAATGACAGACCCTATTGCACTATTGTTTGGGGATTGAAGTCTGGCAAGAGCCATGAAAGATCTTCATCTCTCAGAAGAAGTATGCATGGGAGATCTTGAAGGCATTTGGCATGACCGAGTGCAAGGAGATAGCTACACCTATGGAGGTGAATGCAAAGTTATCCGTCGAGGATACATCAGCACTAGCAGACATTGGGAGGTATAGGAGGTTGGTCAGCAGTCTGATCTACTTGTGTAACACCAGACCAAATATCAGTTTTGCTGTTGGTGTTTTGAGCAGGTTCTCAAACAAACCTCATGAGAGTCATTGAAAGGCTGGGATGCGGGTGCTCAAATACTTGAAGAAAACTCTTGACTATGGTATCACATACAGTTTCGAAACTTCTCTTGTGGGGAACTCTGACTCAGATTGGGCAGGAGACAGTGATTCCAGGAAGTCAGTTTCTGGTTATTGTTTCTCTTTGTGGATTAGTAAGAAGCAGCCAACGGTGGCATTGTCTTCTACCGAAGCAGAGTACAAGGCAACTTGTTTTGCTGCATGTGAAGCAGTATGGTTGAGAAGGATTCTATGGCATATGGGAGTGCAAGATGAAGAACCAACTGTGCTGAGATGTAACAATCAGAGTTGCATCACCATTGCAAAAAATCCAGTGTTTCATGCATGCACCAAACATATAGAGATCCAGTATCACTATGTGAGTGATTTGATGGAGGATGGGATAGTGGAACTGGTCTACTGTCCAACAGAGGAGAATGGAGCAGATATCTTCACCAAAGCACTTACGAAGGATCTGCTTCAAGTTCATCTTCAGAGACTCGGCATTGTGCCGAGGAGATAGTTCACCTATGGGTGGACATTGAGGGGGGGTGTTAGATATGATCAATGCCCCACCCTCATTAGGTGCTACCAATGATCCATGGTGCTCAAAGTTGTAAGGCCCCCATTATGAGGAGAAGCCAAATGTGATAGTGGAACTGGTCTACTGTCCAACAGAGGAGAATGGAGCAGATATCTTCACCAAAGCACTTACGCAGGATCTGCTTCAAGTTCATCTTCAGAGACTCGGCATTGGGCCGAGGAGATAGTTCACCTATAGGTGGACATTGAGGGGGGGTGTTAGATATGATCAATGCCCCACCCTCATTAGGTGCTACCAATGATCCATGGTTCTCAAAGTTGTAAGGCCCCCATTATGAGGAGAAGCCAAATGTGAGCCCGGACATTGGTTGAGTCCTGACTTGTATATCAGATGAGGTCTATGTGATCGGATGGCAAAAAGGTGATCGTTGTGGGTCTAATCTTTGGGTTAGATGGAGTGGTTAAGCTAGTAGCAACTCGAGGCGCATTGCATCGAGTTGCGGGGTAAGGAAGTTAAAAGGGGCCCCTATTGTGGGGTTCGGGGGCCGCGGAAGCGGCCCCTGGCCGACTATGAGGAGAATATTCTGTAAAGGGAATATTCCCTGGCCGACTAGTGGAGGCTTATATGGTAGGTCGGTCAGGCCAACCTCACGGCCTTTGTAGGCTATAAAAGCTAAACCCCTTCACAGCCATCGATCACTCATCTTTCACCCAGTTAGAGTTGTTGTTCTAGCTAGCCTTAAGCTCTTTACCTATCTTCTGTCTAGATCGCCATCTAAGCTTCACACAGTGGAAGCGCACGGGTGGACAGAGCCATCTTTATACCGGTTGTTTGGAGTTAAAGAATTTACTGATTCTTCTCTTATCTGTTGTGTACTCTCTATCTCTTTCTCAGATTCTGTTCGCTGCGCCGTGTAATATTTTACACATACTACCCTCAAGCAAACGGCCAGGCGGAATCCACAAATAAGATTCTTGTCAACGTCCTAACCAAGGTAGCCTCGGCCTCACATAGTGACTGGGATAACAAGCTAATGGCAGCCTTGTGGGCTTACCGCACAGCTTGCAAAACAGCCAGACCCCCTTTAGGCTCACCTACGGAACCGAAGCAATTCTCCTCATAGTATTCTTCGTGCCTAGCCTACAAATTGCACTTCAGGAGCGATGGGAAGGGAAGGAAGCATGGACGCAATGCCTAGTAGAACTCGAACGCCTCTCGGAGACCCATCTTCTAGCCACTCACACACTCATATGCGAGAAGGCACGACGCAAGAGCTGGTTTGACAAACATGTCAAGCAACGTGACTTCGAACAAGGCGACCTAGTGCTCCTATACTTAGTCAAGGGGCACAAGCAAAAAATGAAGTTTCGGGGTCTTGGACCTTTCAGGGTTCGTGCAATTAGCCGAACGGGCAACGTCGAGCTTGAAACTCTAGCCGGCGACGGAATTGGCTTCTTCAATGGCAGCCATGTCAAGAAATACTATCCCCCCGCGCATCCTTTGCATGAACCACCAATGTTGGAACCACCAGTCAACGTCCGTGTAGCCACCATCACTGAAATTGACGACGCGGAGGAGGAAGTCATGGAACTTGCATACTTGCACATCACGGTCACTACCAAGCGGACATACATCCTCAATGCCTTAATTGATGAGGGAGCGGACTTCAATGTCCTAACTCACGATCATTGGACCCAACTTGGCAAACCACCACTACAACCCACTAATGCCAGGTTGAACCCATTTGGGGGCTGCTCCTATGCACTCCTCAGCAAGTGCAGGGCTACTGTTTCTATCGAGACTGAAACTGTACCAATGATCTTCTACGTGTTGCCAAACACCAAGGATGCAGGTACGGAGACGCTGCTAGGGCGAATCTTCAAGAAGCAAACTTGTTGCCATGTCGATTATGAGTCACAACGCATTCACCTCACCATAGGCAACATCCACATTGATACACCTTTCAGCAAGGGTGGCTCAATGGAACAGTCCACACCACTGGTAAAACTATTAGCATCCGTACTATGAGGGAAACACCTGGTTGTATATCCCTAAAACCCACCTGGCCAAGACCACCACTTGTATGCTACCCTTGAGCTTGATCACCCCCAGCCCCATCAAACCTCAAAACAACGAGCCGCAGTGCTCCCCAGGACCACATCCAGCAAACCCATCTACACATATGCCCGAAAGACTCGAACAAGCCTACCAGCCCAAACAATAGACACTATCGCATAACCCATTATGCACTAAAGTCCATCCGACAACAATGATCCACGCTGAAGGCAACAGTCCATTAGAAGTAGCTACTGCTCCATCAGCCCTAAGCCAGGACGCCCAACCGCAACCTAAGGTACACCCGCAACCACAACTATCCGCTGTCAAAGGCTCTAGGGCCATCAAACCCCAACCACCAGCAGGTCTTAAGCCCTCCTATGAGCAAAAGTCATTTTTGACACTTGCCTCAGATCTAGCCGCAGATACAGGGGATGACGTGGGTGATTGCATTAGACGGCTCGATGCCACCTTTAGAGAGCTGGGTTTGAGCTATGATAGCTTGGACTTAGGCTTGTTGCCCAAACCTTTCGCAATCAAAATTCGCACGATGCCTCTTGGGAGACGTTTGAACTTGCCTTTGCAAAGGTAGTAAACTCCGCTGCCGTATTACTCAACAACGAGGTCTCCAAAGAGCAAGCACTCAAACAATGTCTCATAACATCATACGATCAGTGAACCACTTTTGCCATCATCGACCAAGAAATCGCAGAATTATCCCAACGCGGAGCAGCGCTGCACAATCAAAACAACGGAGTACGACCCCACTTATAAAGCGCCAACCTCATACAGAGTGTTGACCACTCTTCGCAATTGCCCCTTGGAGGAGCACATTAAGGGATATCCTTAACTCGATCGCCTACTGACTGAGGAGGAGCTACACATTGCTAGCCGCAATGCCTCCGATGACTTCCTAACAGATGTTCTCACTTACATAATGCACGTTGGCACTTGCCTTGTTGATCTCGATCACACAACTCAATTAGAGTACAACCCCGATTTCTACACTTGGTTCCTACACCGATGACTCCTAAGACCCATTCCAAGGTCCCCAACTGCCCACACCTTCAATTCTAGTAAGGATTCTTCTCAAGCTGGGAGGGGAAGGGGAGTAAGGTGCATCGAGAGATCAATTAAAATCAGAATCAAGAGATTAATTAAAATTAGCGAGAGTCAAGCAAAATGCATAAGGAGAAAGGTGCATCGAGAGATCAATTAAAATCAGAACCAAGAGATCAATTAAAATTAGTGGGAGTCAAGCAAAACGCATAAGCATGTAGGCAACAAGCGAGGTAGAAAAATGTCAAGAGAACTTGAAAATGAAAGGCAAAAAGTTAAAGCTGAAAACGGGGGCTTCACATTGGATAGGATTTTAAGGCTTCCATTCAATAAACACGTAAATCTTTCATTTTCATTCTAGGATGTTTTTGTATTGTCAATTTGGAAGAACTAATGGAAACTAGGGTTCATGATAGGAACAAAAAATGTCGCAACAAGACCGTGCCCACTGGCTTCCATTCATGGAAGAGGAGAGCACAGTATAGCATCACCCTGGAGAGCCGCGCCTACAACCAACTAAAATTCTGAACTATTCACAACATAGAAGGATTGGTGGCCAAGGAAGAGGCGGCCAGGAGAGTCGTTGAAAAATGCAACTTCACCGAGTACCTGGAAAGATTCGCACAAGAACCCAACCACATAAGGTGCATGGAATTTCTCAAGTCTTACGACCCTGACAACGAATGCGGCACCGTCACAATAGGGAGGGGACAAAACGCCAAGCAAGTGCTGGTTCGCTTAGCCCCCGCCTTGGTGGAAAAGGCGCTGGGTCTAGAACCGAAAATAGAAAAGAAGCAGAAGAGAGATGTGTACGCCACGCTGGGGATGAGAAAAGAGGACGTGCTGGCAAACGACGGCATCAGCATTCAAGATATCCCTGATGCAAAAACCAAATTGCAAGCAAAACTAGTACACATGCTCTTTTCCAACTAGCGCTACAATGCATTGATGCACCGAATCAGTGTGCCGGTGCTGGAGAATGTGGCAACTCATACCCTGCATGAAGTCGATTGAAACAGCTATTTGCGTAAAACTATTGACCAGGCGGCTAAGGCGCTGGCTTTAGGAAGCATGCTCGCAGGAGAAGAGTCTCTGGCATCTAAGGCCGTAGAAAGAAAAAAGGCCTCGTTCAAGGCCTCGTTCATCGCCTATGGAAGCATCTTAACAGCGCTCATCCAAGAGGCCGTGAAAGAGACGTAGGATGCAGAAGAGGGGAAAGGGGAAACGCCCGATAGGTCACCCCCTCATCAGTACCAGGAGAGGTCCAGTGACAGGACTGAGGCCGATAAGGAAGGACAGGGGCAAGAAGAGCAATCAAGCAAAAAGCAGGTCAAGGAAATGAAGAAGAAGGTAGCACAGAAGAAAAAGAAACTAGATGAAGGCCGTAGGAAGGAGAAGGAAGATTTGGGAAAAGCAAAAAGACAATCCCGCAGGGAGGCTGAGGAGAGGGAGAAGAAGAGGAAGCAAGAAGAAGAAGAAACAACAGAGCAAGTCAAGCAAGCTAAAAAGGCGTCGAAGCAGGAGGCTGAAAAGAGAAGAAGAGAGGAGCATAAAGAAAAAGAGAAACTAGAGGAAGAATACAGAAAGGCCGAAAAAGAAAGGCAAAGAACAGCTGTGGAGGAAGAAGAGGAATTAAGAAGAAAGGAAGAGGAGGACTTGGCCGAGGCCACACGCCGGTCCATTGAGCAACAATGCAGGGCGGATGATCCAGGAGCCTGGAACCAGCTGAGGGAAGAAGGGCCTAGCTCTAGCGCGCAGGCACCAGAAGCCGCGCCGCCTGCAGTCCTAGAAGGCAAAGGCAAAGCACCCCTCCATCCTATCCCCACTCTTATGGCACCCTCCACTGAACCCACTATGCTCACCCCTAGCATCCCCACCAGCATGGAAGTTTCCAACTTTGTGTCCTGGATGCAATACTTCATCAGTAAAGAAATGGCCCAAGGGAAGAGCATAGAAACCACGGCCGCGGGACAAAAAAGGCCAGCCGCGGATGCAAAATCGAGGCAGGACCAGAAGCGTTCGCGTGTGGAGGCCTCAACCACCCCCACCCACACAACAATGACGCCACCAGCTAGTTACGACGAATACGTCACCGAGCTGCTCTCCCAATTGGAGAGGGCGAAGGAGGAAAAGAGAATGGCGGTGGTTGAGTTGGTGGCAAAGAAAGAGTCAGTGGCTGCCTTCCAACTAGAGAAAACCCGTATCATAGCCATGCAACAACGTCAAATATTTGACCTCAAGCAAGAATTAAAAGCAAAAGAAGACATGGAAGAAAGCTACAAACAGCGGCTTGAGGATGAAAATCAAGAACTTGTGCAGATGCAGCGGGAATACAAGCTCCTCTTGATGCAACATGGGGAACTGGAGGCAAAAATCGCCACCATTGAGCAAATAATGGAGGAACTAAATGCCAAAGAAGAGGAGAGAAGACAAGAGAGGGAGCAACAATGAAAAGAGATCGAGTCCATGACCGATCAACTACACCTCGGAAGGAAAGAGCACGAGAATATGAGCAAAGAACTTAGAGCCCAGGAGCAGAAGCTCGTAACCCTAGCACAAAAGCAGGGGGAGAGCATGGAAGGAATGAACAAAAGGGCCGAGGATTGGGCCACGCAGAACGAGAAACAGGTGAAGGCACTGGTGCAGCGCCTCGCTTTGGTGGAAAAAGAAAAACTCTTGGCAGAAAGCAAAGCAGACGCCACCCAGATAGCCTTCACTGCCCAACAATAGGCCTTCCTCAACACATTACTGGACACAACCCGATCGGAGGGAAAGGAGTTTTTGGAGGTGGTGCAGAAGAAACTAAGCATCGCACGGAGAGCCCCGCATGCGGGGCTACAGATGCCACCCCAACCTACGGAGGCTAGGATGGGCTTAGAAGAACAATGAAAGTACCTGCTATTGGCCGGCCTAACTCCCCAGGAGTTGGACGCACTCGACTTTGAGGAAGGAGCGCAACTAGACGACCGACAGGGGGAGGAGGCTGACATTGAATTTGTCATAAGAAGAACCAGCGAAGAAATAATCCCACAACCCCCCTCGCCGCATGATCAGGAACAACAACAACTTGACCCGCCCTGTGACAGACAAAAACCACGCTCAGGGAGCGATGGAGGAAATTAGTTGAAGAAACTAGGAGGTAGTTGAGAGCCAAACCAGTCGTGCAGCCATCCACACCCCTCCCACCATGCCCCGATGACCTCCCGACGCAATTCCACGCAGAGTTGGTGATTTGGGAATAGCAAGAAAACGAAAAGGACCCTTTTACTTTTAGTTTCCTCATGCCTAACAACCTGAGAAGGGTCCTACCAATTAAGGTAATGGAGGAGGTGATCGCGATTGGCAGCTAATTGGGCCAAAAATGGCTAGAAGACAGAGCAAAGACCCCCACTCTGTGGGACACGGAGGAAGGAGAGTTTTGGCAAGACAAGGTATTCAAGGTACCACACACTGTAAGGGGTTACAATTGCCAACCTCTTTGGAGAAGGCGAGTATGCGATATTAACATGCTCGCCTGGATGGCATTTTGCAATACCCTACCCTACGAGAGGAATGACCCCACATTCATGGCGTATCCTCGTAGGGTAGGCGTGGATTTTGTTGCCACCCTCCATGGGCGGCATGACTTCCCCATCATCTACAACTCCAATGCCGCCTCCTTCGAGCATGCCCTCCTTTTTTATTTAGGAAGCTTAAGTGATTCCATGATGCGCTTTCTCGCAGACTTCTCCTCTTGTCCAGATCCCACCTTTATAACTACATGTAATTACCTTAGGCTTCTTAAGCTATTACTCAAGCAAGACCCGACACCACAAGAGAGTGGGTTGCTCCCCCTCTTTTTTGACGCCAATGCTATTGATAGCTGTGCTATGGCATGCCTAATGATGAGAGCTAGCCTTCTTCCCTCCTTTTGCCTAGCTCTCCTAGAAGACATGAACGATAGCCAGTTTACTAGGTGCAACCACCCCTTCCTTTCTACCATCTCTCTCCACGTCCGCATGAACCTCAAAGGGTACATGCAAAGCTGTCAATTTTTTAGCAAATCCATCCGACCTCCTTCTCCGCCTCCATCAGACAAGGAAGATTAGGCACTGGCTGTCGTTCTCCTAGTAGTGCAAAAAAAAAAAAAACTCCTTACACATGGAATACCTATGTATTCCTACGCAGGGAATAAACCAAACAACTCACTTCCACAACCACTCAGCACCTCATAAAGCACAATCACCGCACCTAGGGGTCCTCAAGTTAGGCGTGCCCGGTGGCTTCGGTCGGCTGGCTCCACTCCTAAACCCCTAGCCCTTTTCTACGTCCCCCCCCCTTCACATTTAGGGCCCATTAAGGGCAGGACATATCTAGGGATGCCACTCGCCTATGGTTAGACCTGTCACCCTGAGCCACTCGCACTGCACACTAAGATAGACATCCCCCTCCTTAGGTGGAGCACCACCCCCTGTCCTTCCAAGCACCACCACCGCGCCCACCCACCGACTTCGGAGACCCCCGTCAACATCCATTACTTCTCCACCCAACCTTCCTCCCACGCTTCCACGAGCACCCGAGTCTACATGCTGCCCTGCCCTCACATCACTGCTCCGCCGATTGCTTCTTCAACCACCAATAGTCGACAAGAGTGCCATGGGACTGGCACCCATCTCGGAGTGGGGTAATGTTAACCCCAAGCCGAGAAGGCGGAAAGACGAATGAAAAAGTAGAAAGAAGATGGAAAAGGAGCAAGGACACGCAGGCGAGCTCCAAAGCTAAGACGTGGCCAAAAGTGTAGTTTTAAATAAAAGGCGCCTCAAAAACTCCAAAAAACTTTTGTAAAAGAGCGCTAGGCTCCCTCTTATGCCACCTGTAAAAGAATAGTCAAATATAGGCCTAGGGCACAAAGCAAAAAGAAGGAATTAGAAAAAGGACCTTGCCACAATGGTCAGTCATGTAAAAAAGGATGGGTGCCCATGGGGTTTTAGGGTTTGTATATATAAAGTTCAAAACGTGAATGGAAGCTCATTCTTTGGTGTGTGCCCAATAAGAGCTCTTCTCTTCTCCTCTTCTTCTCCTCTCCTTTCTTGTGTGTGCTCTTGAGAGAGGGAGTGAGGGTGAGAGTGAGGGAGGGAGGAAGTGAGTGGGAGTGAGGAATCAAGGGGTGAAGCTCTTCATCATATTCTCTTCTCTTCTCTTCCCTTTCCTTCTTTTGTGCGCATGGCTATGGCGGTTGGAGCTTGGAGAAGGAGGAGGCTTGAGCTAGCATCTAGGATCGTGGAGCTACCGGAGTGTGGAAGGGAGGAGGCAACTCATATCAGCATCAAGGTAAGCTCACTACACTCTTAGGATCGAGGGCGTGTCAGCTATGTGAGAGGTAGCCATTAGAGCTTGCTTGGAACGCTTGAAACAATAAGTGGTCCGTGGGTCTTGGCGGTTGAGCGAAAGCTCCCACACCTACACAATTAAAAAAGCTCGTGCATTACATTAATGCCTTTATTGCATTCTCTACTTCCATTGCACCTACTTCTCCATGAAATATTGGAACTAATCAAGCGCATGCTTTTCTTATCTACGTGTCAGTCAAAAGACGCCCATGTTTGGTGATGTCCTAAAACTAACCATGCATGGTATGTACTTGCCTCCTTATATCACATGGGTAATGAATCACAAAATGAACACTTATAAAAATTGGAATTTGCACATATGATGAGTGATTCAACAAATGGCTACATCATTTTATCAAAGAAATTGAAAGAGAAACTTTCCACATACCAATGCAAGGTGTTGTCATAGATCACAATAAGGTGTCCTAGATGATAAGGTTGAAAATAAAAATGACAAAAGAAATAATATATGGTTGTTTAAGAAAACTTCATGATAGCAAACCAGTTTCCCTTTAATGCTCTCATACAAGGGGTAGTATACATCACATGCAAGGTTATTACACAAAAATGCTTTAATGGTTGCACCAAAGGGAGACATTAGGCTTTTTTTGGACTTAGTCTTCAGCCCTATAAGTAATGCCATATCATTAGCTCCTTTGGCAAAATGGGGAGCACAATGACACATATCAATCTTACCATGAAGACCTATCATATGATATATCATGGATATTTCTCAATGAATACAATCTAAGTTTTCAAGGTTTATCAACTAGAGTGGAAGTCTAAGTGGAACCTAGGAAATTAGATGAACATATCCCTTGCTCTTCCTCCTTTCAAAGAGTTAAGTGACTCTCCTTTTGGTAGTATGTTTATCACTATAAGGTGGGTGTAGAAACTTGGAACGAAGTTGATAATAAAGTTGTTCATTACAAAGTGGTTTATGAGAAAATCTATACTCAACTACATGCTATTCATTTTCATTAGATGTTTGCATCAACCTCACATATGACAACCATCAAAAGTGTCATTGCTATTGCAAAAATAATGTTTGGACCATGTTTGTTGGCCAAAAATGTATTATCCTTGAATTCTTATTTCCATGTGGATTTTCAACTAACTTAGCCATTCTACTTGAGTTCAGAAGAGATGTACATAAGGTTAGTTGTTTTTCAAATAGCACATTTTGACTTGAAGCAATCCCAAAGCAACCAACTCATTGTTGGCATTAAAAAGAATGTGGACTTGATTCAACTTGGTTTTATAAAGTTTGAACTAAGAGCAACCCACCCTTTACTTGTACATCCAGTTATTAGACCATCTAAGATGCAATTGTAGCATTTAAAGCTAAATTACATGCACTTAAGCCATCCCATAAATATGTTTAAAAATAAGGGTAGAACCTTAGAGCATAGGAATTAACACTTCTTGCTTGATGTTAGCATTTATGTGTTAGTCAAATGTAAGAAATGGTGCAGGCAAGACTTCAGTCAAAGGAAGTGGAGTGAATATAGGGTTACACCTCCATTCACAATAGAGGTGGATTTGATCTAGGGATGGTCCTTGTGAGCCATATTAGCTGCCTACTTAATGACACATTTATATCAATTCTCTCTTCAATTTCCTTACGATTACATTGTATTATGATCTTGGTTACTCTCTTAATATGGTATTCGACTAGCTTCCTCCATCCACAAATTCATCATAGCCATGGGTTAGAAGGATTACTAGGTCTATAGCCCATTCAAGATAGCCATACCTAGGTCCAAGAATTGACTTGGTCACCACACATCTGCTACTTCAAAAAGAGTTCCTAGGAATTGCTTGACAAAGAAGGCAACATACAATAAACTTGAAATGAGTATGATTTTTGGCAAACGTAACTTTGTTAAGTCACTCAAATATCATATTACATCTTACCATTTCAAATGATCTATAGCTCAAAAGAAAGGTATTTCCTACAACACTCCAAATCCCCAACAAAAGCCTCAAAATTATCCATGTTGTGAGTAGCACCAAATTAACTTCTAAGAAGGGAAATATAATTGTGTGTGCTTTTCAGTTGTATATATCACTCTCCTAGCTTGTGTGAAATGGTCAAAAGTACTTCAAGGAGCCATTGCTCTATTAATGTAGTCTCTCGATGAATTTCCACCTTCAATAAGGTACTCGAGAAGGAGATGTGTGACTTGAAGTGCAGGATGAACCCATGTATTCTAAATTCTTGTTGTTCCTAGATGAAAAATTGGGGGAAATGCATGATGAAAAATTGGGGGAAATGCATGATGGAAAATTTCACATGCTTAAGGGGAATCTTTATTATTTGAACCATTTGTGTATCCCTACTACCTCAAAATTCAAGAAAGAAATTCTTAAGGAATGCCATAATTTGCCTTCCTCTGCTCATCCTAGATTTTCAAAGAAACTCTTAAGGAACATCATAATTTGCCTTTCTCTGCTCATCCTAGACTTTTAAAGGCTTACAACAAAGTCAAGAACTCATTCTTTTGGCCAAGGATGAAGAAGGACATTAGAACATATGTGAGGGAATGTTTGGAGCGTCAACAAGTCAAAATTAAACAAAAATGCATGCATCACGAAATCCAAGCATTGGATATACCTAACTAAAAGTGAGAATCGATATCTATGGGTAAGTTGGATGTTTCTAGGCAAGGATATGATACTATCTTTGTGGTAGTGGACTCACAAAAATGGCTTATTTATTTCCAATGAAAAAGAATGACATTGCTTTAAACATAGCCAAATTTTTTGTGAAAGAAATATTATATTTGCATCATATGCTCACAAGTTTTTTTTCTTAAGGAAGGGTGGTTATTGTCATAAAATTTGGACTCCATAGCTCTCAAGGTAAAATAAAGGTCTAGAATCAAACTAGGGTTTCTCAACTACATGGCTTACAAGTCATCTTGATGTAGTTATTTGTTGGTTTGAAAGGATTAGGAGCATCCATACCTTTCAACCTCAATCACTACCCTTAAGAAATACAAAGCATTATACCTCGATTCAAAACTCTTTTGTCTTGATTCACTCAAAGTCTCAAACCTTATTGTGACAAGTATGCTAGCCCAAAGAGAACCTATTTTCATTTTAATATTATCATTAAGCTCTTTTGTCAACATTGAAAGTGATCAAAAGACCCATCAATACTCAAGGTTTTGCCAACATTCATAATCACACTCAAAGGAAGGGCACCATTAATAAAAAGAAAAAGAAAGGAGTTTTTAAATCCTACTCAGGACAATTCTTTTCTTCAAAGCCTAGCTTGTTGATGGCTCTAGAATATTGATTCTATGCAATCTTTCCAAAAAGATTTGAGCTCCTTTTGAAATTAAAATTGGATTGTTTTTATAGAGAAATCTCTCTGTGTTTCGTGGAAAATTCCCTTACTTTCACAAATTGCCACATTTATCGGTAGTTAGACACTATTGGTCACTCTATGAATAGACATCTTCATAAATAATGGAAGATCAAGATTAAATGTTAACACAGATAAGTTCAATGATTAAATGCTTTTGCCATTCGGGAGAGATCACCTTCCTCCTCATGCATAAAAAACTTGGGATGTAGTTACTAAAGGAGTACAAAGGACAAGAACTGCAAATCGGAAAGAAAAGACTAGCAAGTCTTATCTCTCATGGACCTACACTTGGCTATATCCACCATATTGATGTTAAGGGAATTGTAAAGTAATCTTAAGATGAATTGAATCAAGACTTTGGTTTCAAAGCTAAGAATTATAAACTTTATTTAAAGATAAAGTTCTATGGACTCGAGCTAGAGTTCAAATATTCTATTGTTTAATACATGAACAAGATGAGGAGCCTTATACCATTATTGGATGACATAGATACACAAATTCCTAAAAAGGATATTAGAGCTGCGCTTATTGTCAACTTACCCAATGAACATGATTCCACAAAGGAAACTTTAAGGAATATGACAACATTTACTTTGGAACATTGTGTCTCTTCTTTGCTACTTGAAAAGGAAGAAACCAATGGCCAAGAAGTTGCTAGACTTGGTCCTACTTATCATTTTCTTTTCAAGAAAGGCGTAATCCAAGAAGCTACTAGAGCCACTTCTACTAGAGATATTTATTTTTTAGGAAATCCATACTCCAAAGACAAGCAACAAAGTAATTGGCAACCATTGTAGTAGAATCAAACATGAAGGAGACCACTACTACAAAAACAAGTGTTTGAAGTACAAGAAGATTGGCCACACCATTAAGGGGAGTAGTTCTATCCAAATTCATAAAATGTGATTGACTCAACACAACTTGCCCTTGAAACATGCTATTGAGAAACAAATATTAGAACCTTTAGGTATGGAAACTAAAGAAAGATTAAAATTCTCATCCAAAGCTTGTGTGTTTCGTCTTCTTGGAATGTCCAACTTGCTAAAGGATATTCATAGCCAAATACCAAGCACTGATGTGTTAGTCACATGTATGCAATGGTGCAAGCAAGACTTTGGCTAAAGCTAGAGCAAATATAGGGGTGCATCCATATTTTTAGAAGAGGAAGAGTTGATTTGGGGATGGGCCTTGAGATCCAAATCAATTGTATTCAATGCCTATTTATGGCATCTTGGTTTGCTCCTAATACTACATGCAACTTTTTTATTGTCTCTTCCTTCTCTCATGATGCTCTTGTATTGTGATCCTGATTATCTCTCAACAAAGACTTGATATTTGCTTTATTTTTTGAAATGTGAAATCACATAGATATGCTAATAAAGTTACATTAGAGCCAAAATGCTTCAAAAAAGCACTTGTATAAGAAAATGATGAAGCTGCTAATTATTTGAGGTTTTAAAAGAATGAACCCTCCGCATTTGGCCTAGACATGATTAAAGAATATATTGTTCATTTAAGAGGTTGACCATCAAATACCTAAGGTCCTTAACTCATGTTAGGGGTCACTTTTTGGCCATTATTCTTTCTTTTTGAATGGTTAAATGTTATGCTATCACATTTTCCACCAAAATCACTTTTTTTTTGTCCACAGTCATTTGAATTATCGTTCTCTCCTATTCTCTCGTGTTTTTTACTTCTCATAGTACATTATCTTATGTCGTAAATTTTCTTGCAAAAAAACACATCAGTTTCTTATTGCTAATATTCTTTGGTCTCCCTTTGCCTCCTTTCACAAACCCTTGAGAAAGCAATCAACAATCAAAAGAGTCTCTACCCAAGGGACCAACACCACTTGCTTGATGACTTAGCTATAGAGATGTGGATCTCCATGGACATGAACTGAGATTAGCTCGTTAATTTTGATACTAGGTTATCACGGTATCGAAGCCATTTATCTTTACTTCATTTCCCAAGTCATTTGTTTAGTACATAATATGTTTCAACCAAGTCCAAGCCTTTTCTTCCATCTCCTCAATTTGATTCATAAGGGAATGGTTAAAAGAGGCTCATGGCATTGACACGAACCAGTAGGGATAGATATATTAGGGATGAACCTCAAGCTAATAAAATAGGAAGTGAAAAGATTTATCTTGATCTTGGCACTCAAAAATAAAAGATCTTTGTTATACTCTCTTATAATGTCAACTTTTTATCAAGCACTAATGGATAAGATAAGAGTAACATATTATGATTAGAAAAAAGGAAGCACTTTGATTTTTGGAAGATAGAAATATTGATTCGAAGAATCTTGCTGCTAGTAAAACTCTGCCATTATTTAATGCTCATTTTTATTTGTTAAAATTTTTATTTATTAGAATATTAAAAAATATTAACCTGGCAATAGATAAAAGTATGTGACATTATGCATTATATCCACTTCAAGATTGAGAAGATCTCATGTATGTAGGATTCTTCAGAGAATATTAAAGTTACAACTTTTACTTGATATTAGCTCTTGGGAGTCCTTTTCTCATTATACTCTCAATTGTGATTCTTAGTGGCACTATGAGATTTTAATACTTGAATGGTGGCTTGATATCATGGGATGATGATACCTTTGTTATCTTATCCTTAGCAATCTCTTAAGATCTCTCCCCTTGATTTGTAAGAAGAAATAGAAGGGACTTGACTCTATTTCTTCCTCTCTCACTTTGATAATAATGCAAACTAAAAATGTATAGATTGGGGATATGTGGATATTATTTTGGTGGTATGGGTTGCTCTATTTGCTTATAAAAATTTGTCCTTTTAGAATTGAAAGCATCACTATATTACTGATGCCTTATTCTTGTATATCTTTCTTTAAATGTAATATACCCTACATTTCACAAAAAAATGTCTATCAAAATAATCCTTATGACTATAGATCTCCTTTACTTTATAGCATTGACGATCTTATTTAATTTTCGTGTATATCTTTCTTCAAATGTAATATACCCTACATTTCACAAAAAAATGTCTATCAAAATAATCCTTGTGATTATAGATCTCATTTATTTTATAGCATTGATGATCTTATTTAGTTTTTCAATATGGATTAAAGAGTATTGCTAAGATGTCGTACAAGCTCTCTATAGGAAATAATATGAACTTTTGACAAGTCAATGAAGTTAGATAAATAATCATTAGCAGTCATACATACAATAATGTGAACTTTTGATAAGTCAATGGAGCTAAATAAATGAGTCACTAGTAGTCAAATTCTTACAACAATACAAGATACCCATGAGAATAGATATAATTTTTCAACATCTCTTCAGTATTTTTATGTAGGTTAAAGGAATAGAATATATTATCTAGCAAACATATACTATATTAAATAACTCTTCAAAAAGGTAGTCTCTCTTAAATATAAATTATACACTGATTGATAGAATAATTGGCAAAAAAATGACAAAAAGAATATATTCTCCAAAAAAGATATACTTGTTCAACATCTCTTGTATATTTTCTTTGTGTAGTAAATAAAGAAGATAGAATTTATATAGTAAAGATATACTAATCTAATATCTCTTCATGAAGATGGTTCCTTTTGAATCCAAACTTTATAATGATAGGTAGAATACATAGCAAAGGACTAAACAAAAAGTTTTCAAGGCTTATTAAATTTAACTTACTCCAAACTACCTATAACAATCTTTCCATTAAGTGACACTTCAAATTAGTTGTAATGATCTTTGTATTAAGCCACATTAATCAAGAATATCTAAAAAAACGTAAAGGATAGTAAATGTTTGATATGATACAAATAGGGGGTTCTAGCCATGCTTGAACCCTCTATTAGCACATCATCGAATATCTCTTATTTTTCATGATTTTCTCAAGTTCATTTTAACTATAATTAAAATCTTTGATTTTATTTTTCTAAGATTTTTCACCTTTAGGGCTATGCCACTATTGGATTTGATAATGTGACAATGCTATAATTTTTATTTTTTATAAGCCCTTATAGTTGTTTAAAATTTTTAAAATTTGTTTCATAAATATATTATACTTTGAAACTTTTTAATAATTTTTAAATATTCAAGATTAATTTTTATTATTAGATATTTAATGCTAAAAATAAGCTTTAAAAATATCAAAAAATAATTAAAAAATCTCATGATATGATGCCATTAGGAGGGTTATAGTATTCTCAAACCCCCTAATCATGCCATAGCAATAACTATTTTTTTAAACTTTAATGATATTTTTAAGATTGATTTTTAAGCTTAAAGATATTTTAGAAAATGAGCTAAAAATTTGTGAAACAATTACTAATTGTTTCAAAGATCACTGGGCATTTATAAAATTGACTTCTTTTGGACTTAAGGGAATGCAAAAAATAAATATTTCAATATTACTAGTACACAACAAGATTTGTAGCTGAGAAAAAAAGTGTACATGATGAGAAGGTTAAAGAAGAACTTGAAATAGAGGGTGAGATCTATAAAAAGAAGATTGGGGCACTTGCTTTTCTTGTGACAGTGTCCAACTCATCTACTAATCTTTTATTTTGATGACCTTTTTACAGTGTGTAGAAACAATACCAAATATTATAAAGTCTTTCAACTAATATGATAGTCTAACAAAATATCATATGTTTCATCTTTATGATAACCTACTTTATATTGGTATTTTCCCTTGAGAAGTCACTTAAGTTTTTGAAAACTTTAATTGGAGCACATGGCCATGCTAACATATATTGTGTACATCCCTTTCTTTTACTTTTTATCTTGTAAAATAGATTTTTCTTTACTAATTTTGCTAATAATTTGCTAGTATTTGATGAATACATCCCAAGTATACATTATTATTTTATATCTTTATATACATACATTACTATCTTGTAACTCATGATATAATAAAATACTTTGGATATATAGATCAAACATATTTTAAGTTATAAAATTATATAATCTCTTTCTAAATGTTTATTCACAAGAAGTGATGGTGGTAAGACCAAATTCCCAATGGTTTATATTTTCCTAGTTAAAAAAATAAAATAGTAAGATATATGTAACTTATACAAGGCAAATAATATTCAACTTTTTTTTCAATGGTCTACACCATTGAACATATATTTGGAAGTTGTCTTGTCTTATCAGAAGCTTACAATATGCCTACACTAGAGCATCTATTGTATCATTTTGTATATTTATTCCAATAATTTTCTTGAAGTGTAAATTATGATTTTGCACACGCGCGCACGCACACATGCACGCACACGCACACGCACACGCACACGCACACGCACACGCACACACACGCGCGCGCGCACGCACACACACACACACACACACACACACACACACACACACACACACATTTGTAACTCAAGTGATAGAATGAAATCCTTTTGAAATTGTGATTTAAATGCCTTGTTGTTTATGAAATCATATTGAAAAGTGAACATTTTTAGTAAAATATTTTTTCACAACAATGCCAATGTAAGCAAGATTAAAATTTCAACTATTTCTATTCTTGGTTCAAAACTTATAGCACCAAGTTGTATACAAATTCCATAAGGTAGAGTGCATTTAGCTTTTTTTCCAATGGTCTATACTATTGACCTCGAACTTATATATTTGTTTTGTGAGTTTGGTATGCACAACTAGGTTTTGCAAGTATTATCACAAACTAAATTATATAAGCGCTCTCATAAGAACTTATATCTTGAACTTGTGTTGTCTTGTTAAGAACTTCAATGTGTCACTTATATCTTCTAATGTCCTGGAAAGTATCACTCAAGCTCTCCATAGGTTACCACTCAAATTATGTTGATGGAAAGATGTTTACAAACAATAATCATTTTTTATTAGTTACACTAATAAAATAAAAAATACATTTATTACTTGTATTAGAACTTACTATGTATTTGTAGAGAAATATATTTAGTTGGAGGCAACTACATATCCCTAGCCATATAAACATTCAGAAGTTGAATAAACATTCCTGAGGTATAGATTTCAGACTAACAATATGCCCCTTCCAATGATATTTTACATCCTCTTATTTACTGTTTTTTACCTTGTGGGAGCCCTTGTAGGATGGTAGCATAGTAATCTAATAATTTACAATAAAGGTTTTGGGCTTCCAAGTTTCACTTATATTTCTGGTATAGACGGCGTGAGAGTTCATAGAATGAGAAGGACGCCTTGCACATGCTATGGAAAAAAAAAATGAAAGCATACATATTGTGTAGAGAGAGAAACTCAAAGAGAAGGTCAAAAAGGAGAAATGAAAGAGCTTAGATAAACGAGTGCATAAAATAAGTCATGTAGTTAGATCTCTCGATTTTCAAAATATCAAGTATTAACTTCAAGTCCCATCTTTCTCATATCTTTTAACACCTTTTATTAGTGAATATGACTGTTGGGACCACCAAAACATGTCAGATTTAGGTATTTTGGCTAGAAAAGAGGAGAGAATCACAAAATGGACTCTACTATCCCCAAAGCAAAGAAAACCACAATACCATATTTTTGTATATGAGGTAGACTCTCTTTAGATCTTTTCTTAATTTAGAGATTAACAAGTGTATTTTTAAAATGTTTTTAGCCCTAATGATTTATATTAATATACGAATATGCTTATGACAAATCCCTTCTAACACTTTAACGAGTGTTTGAAGGGTCATGATCCATTGTGGTAAGTGATATAAAACCAGCTAGTATTTGAGTATTACAATTTGCGAACAAGACATTCAAAAGAATTATACCCTCCTTCCTTACTAGAACTTTAGCCTTGTTAGACCACATGAGCTTAGCTGTTGCTACTTGAGCAACATTTTTTAGTTTAGGACTTCCATCATACAAACCCCCTTTTCTCATTCATTGTTTGTTCAAAGCTTGAAAGTTGTCCCTCTTTTTCACTTTAGAAAAGCTAGAATCCCTTTTTTTAAATTAACAAGGAACTTCAAAACTCCATTGAGGTTGATTTTAGGAGACTACATTTCCTTCTTTTCTTGCAATACCTTGCCCAACCAATCCTTCTCCCTATGGGAAAGAAGGAATTTGGTTGAGATCTAAAGTTCTTATCATGTTGGTTCCGGATATCTACCCATCTGACTAGTCCCTTCGATGTAATACCATAAGATAGTTGGGGTTTTAATCCAACTAGAGTTAACATACCATCATATGCTTGTGCAAATGTCCATTGTTGGATCCCCTCTCTTGCTTTCCTCCAACCTCCATTGGAGGTGTTTTAAAGCCTCCTTCCATTGATTCACCATATTCTTCATTGTGGTGAGCATGTAGTCTTGAGGTGGCAACTTTTTACCATCAATTTTTCCTCACAAGAAAGGATTGCCAATTGCTGGCCACTTGGTAATGAAGCTTGAGATATAATGTGTTTAGCTATGATATCCCACGATTATTCTCTTCTAATCCACAAAATAGTTTTGAAGATTCATCTGCAAGTTTTGCTAGCATTATCTCTTCCTTCTCTCATGGCACTCTAGTATTGTAAACTTGGTTATTCTATCAACAAAGTCTTGGTATTTTCTTTATTTTTTGAAATGTGAAATTAAATGGATATATTAATAAAGGTATTTACATCGATAGATGAACATGCTTAGGCTTAAATCTCTTCCAACACTTTGATGGGTGGTTGAAGGCCACCTTAAAAACATGATCGACCATCCTAAGTGATCTAAAACCAGCTAATACTTCAACATCACAAATTTGGAACACAAGGGATATATTTTATCAAGGGCAATTATTTTTCCATCAAAAGCAAGTGGTGTTGTTCATCTTGGAGATTTTGAGCTCCAAATTATTCAATATCCAATGCATCCTTTGAAACCTTGACATTTGTGGCCCTATTAGGTAGCCAAGGTGTGAAACACCTCACCAACTTGGATTATTTTACAGCCTTGTTTGATCCACTAAAGCACTTCATGCAAACTAAGGTAAAGAACTTTAGTTGTAGCCTTGTTGATGATTGCCCCAAAAACAACTCCTAGCAATTGCTCCACATTCTTCTTATCTAACAAGAGTAGATTCACTTGTCATTTGCAAACAATTAAGTGTAAAATTAGAATGGTAAATGCAAACCCTAGATAATGCTAACCTACAACTTAGTATCAATTGATTTTGAGTGGTGGACCAATTGCAATGGTGAATTTGGGGGGCATTGGTGAGAATGGGTGAGACAAGCAACCATTGATGTTGACATTGGTTGTAGCATCTAAAAAAAGAGTATTAATTATAGGATATAATTACTCTCCAAATCCTTGTTTATGAGAGCAATCTCACCTCTCCTTCATAAGGCCTTGTCTAAATCCATATTTATGAAGCAATCTCACCTCTCCTCTCTCCAACATACACTAAGGCCATAATAAGATTTAGGATGGAATCATTCTTGCTCTATGCGGAAAGTTGTATTAAACCTTATGGAGGATATTGGAATTTGATGCTCAAGGCTAGAGTTTTAGCAATAATTTGATGGAAAACATTCAAAGTTGTTAGAGGTCTCCATTGACCTGGTCTATCCCAAAGTAGTGATTTGGGTAGTAGTTTAATGTGCTTCATTAACAAATTTGGGTAGCTCTCCTCTTTTGACACAAGCATTGGCGTACTTGCAAATATCACCAACACAACACTATAATGCCTTGCAAACTTCAACTAAGATTCCATCAGGTCCTAGAGACTTCCTTTTTTCATTGTTCTAATAATAAAATATAGGCCATCCATCGAAAATGGACAAGCAAGTAATAAGGAATATTCTTTGGAAATAACTTCCTCAGTTGGACTTAGAATTACACCAGCACCATTCTTTTATATTTAGGGTTCTCCTATGGTGTAAAGCTAGTAATGCTTGAGAGGTGGTTAACAAAAACCTTGGCAACGGAGGCATCATCAGTATTGTCGGGATCGTCTCACATAACACAGCTGTATCTTGTCCTCACAAAAGCTGCTTTTAGTCAGAACCAAAAAAATACAAAAAGTTGATAAGAAAGGCCAGCCACCTCTGAAATTTCAAGGCCTGTTACATGGAGGCGTTAAAGAACATGCAATTGACAATATTTGCACAAAACGTGCCTTTCCCAGGTTCTCTGACAACTGATGTTCACAAATCTTGGCAAGCTTTGATCGTCATGTTAATGTGTGTGTAACAAGTTGAACATGCCCGAAAGCCAAACAATTTTTGTGTAAGGCAAAATAAACCTCTACATTGGTCTCTCTCTATCTCTCGCCCCCCAATTGTAGCCTCGATCAGGTGCATCTGATTTTCGCAAACCAGGCAAATGCTCACAAGCATCAAACACACGCCTGTAGGGCATGGCAGACCTGTTTGTAGTGTGTGGAGCATGTAAACGACCTCCCTCACAGGGCACTTTGAAGTGGGTTGTGGCTTCGCATCACAAAGCCTTGCTGAGCCACCATTGTGGCGAAATTTGGGACTTGCCCAGTATTGGGACTCAGTCAAAAATGAGATTGAAACGTGCCATGTTGCAAGTCATTTTCCTTTTGCTGAAATGACCCTCCTTTGATTGTGCTCTGCAACTTTGTAATCTATAACTTCCTGAAACAGTTTAACATCAAGCACAGACTCCTTGCTACCATACACAGCACCTTGGACACTTGCCATGACTTTGGCAATTTCTCGGCCAGAAAACCCCTCCATCTTTTTTGCAGCCTCACAAATAATTTCCTCTGTCAAGCCTCTTACTTCGATTTGTTCTTGCTGACCCCTAACATATGATTTCCAGTCCTGTTTTTGCCTTCCAGCTTGCACAATATATTTATCCAAATAAAGCTTTAAAAGCTTCACTCGTTCTTCTTCACCTGGCAGGGGAAACTCAATGACTTCATCTATCCGATCTGTAATGGCTGCATCAAGATCACTTGGCCGGTTAGTCGCCAGAACTAGAACAATATCTCTTGATTGATCACCAGTGCGATACAAAAGAGCATTCAGTGCACTCCGCTGAGCCTCACTTGTCGTTTTGTTATTACGCCTGCAAGCACATTTGAGAAGTGAACATCATTACCCTGCACTCAAAAGGAACCATGTGCCGAGACTACAATACCTATCAGCTGTGCACTAAGATGAAGAATGTGAAGGTCGGATTTAGTACAAATATGCTAAGATTAACCATGCACATGTGTAAGAGACTAGAGTACAATCGTTTATCAATTTGTGGGCTGAAAAATGCAATGCTCCATATGCATTTTTGGCCTACAAGCTGCATAACATAGGCTCCTCCAACGGGTATCTAAGATGATTTCACATAAAACCTCTTGGCACGTGGAATGCAGACTGTCCATGGGGAGGGCACTAGAGGGGGAGATGCAATAAATGCTCATGGGCTCTGCAGCAAAGATGCATACATTGGCAAGAGAGATGAACAGAGGGCTGCCGTAGCCAAGCCCAAAATGACTGTGCTAGGTGACTAGAGCTCACTGCCTATTCATGCAGCAGATTCAGATGTAAATGGGACAGGCGTAGTGCCTATGATGCCTTGATCATCTGCTCAGGAGTGTGTAAGTACATACCAAGCTGCATGGCAACTCAAACATTAAGGAAATGTGTTCATGGAGCACCAAACCAGGATGGCAAGTATTAGAACAGTTGATGGTATCAATAGTAATGCACATAGAGAAGTATTTAGCTTTTCAAACCATACAAGATGCTATTCTTGATGTGCGAGACTTTTATTGCTTACTTGCACAAGAACGCATCAGCTTCATCAATGAAAAGCAGCAAGCCCCTCTTAGCCTTTGTTGCCCAATTGAACAACTCGTGAATTTTGGTCACTGCTTGAGAGCCAAGAGGTGCCACATCGCCACCAGTCATTAGTGCATATTCAAGACCCTGTCAAAGTTGCAATAAAAGTCAATCACTAGGGCGATGCCTAAATAAACTGTAACATGCAGTGTCATTGAAACGAAAAGCCATATACATTAACAGAGGAAAAGGGTTCCAATATTTACAGTCTGAAAAGCTTAATATTACTTGCAGACTTAACAGCTTTTCAGAATCTGTCTTACCGATTTTTTTGCTAGTTCTTTTGCAGCCATTGTCTTTCCTGTTCCTGGAGGGCCATAAAAGAGCATGTTGCGAAAAGGGGCATCATGTGACTTTGTATTGGCAGTAGATGCTGCAAGGTGCTGGATCCTTTTGTGCAAAGCTGGATGGAGTATTACATCTCCAAAACCATTCCCTTCCTTCATCTGTTCTTCCATTTTGCTTGAAAAGCTGAGTCTCCTATTGGTGATCCACTTCAAGAAAGGATATTTACCTCTTGACGACTCTCTGATCAGAGAGGGTTGCCCCAAAATGCGGTCAATATAGCCCCACATCACCCGAGCTCCCTCCCTGTTTACAGGCCATGAAAAAGAGCATTACAGCAGGTGCCAGGAACTATTCAACAGGTTAGATATAATCCAAGCACACTTCTAGGGATAATACATTCTTGAAATGTGAATATCCTAATATCCAAGCTCCCCCCTCCCCCCCCCAAAAAAAGAAACACAAGCGTAAAAGGAAAAGCAGAATATCATAAATGCAGTTAAATACAATATTCATGACGATAACTGTCCCATAATAGTTCAAGCGTAAAAAGAGTAGATCTGTTTTCAATACAGAAAAATGCACCAATATAATGCTTTCTATATGGAATCTGGAAGAGATCTATGACTCAAAAAAACCTAAACAAATAAAATTAGAAGAAAAAATGAGGAAACCTTCAGTTCCAGAAGACATCATACAGACTAAATTTGCACTGTTTAGAGTCTAGACAGCCCCTTTGTTCTCATTTTTAAGGGCTAATTTTTGAATCAAAGGCCTGCCATTATTCAAACAAGATCTTGGTTCAGAGGGGAGAGGTGGTCTTTGACAAGATGGACATCTTACAGAATCCCAAACACGTTCCAAATGATGCTCTCTCCTATGCCCATAATACCAGACTTACTTCCCACTCTTGATTCACGTGTAGACACTTCAGCAACCTGACACCTCCATGAGACATATTAGCTCACTAAAATCAACAAATCATGTGAGATTTCAAGGATCCTTCCACCAGTTTCCTACATGGATGGCCCTAGAAGTTCTCTTAGGCTCAACTCATCACCATCCTATGTGTTCTTTACGGTAGATAATGTACCTCATAGTGAGCCAAATGCATGGCAAGAAGCCATCAAGCATCCCAAGTGGCCTACAGCCATGTAAAAGGAGCATGAAAGAATTGGAAAATCAGGACTTGGTGACCCGTCCTTGCCACAAGAAAGTCATGGGGAAGAAGTGGATCTTTTGCACGACATTCAAAGTGGATGGCAGTTTGGACAAGTACAAGGAAAGATTGGTTGTGGAAGGTTTGAAACTGAGAGAAGGCATTGATTACAAAGAGACCTTTGCTCCCACCATTCTTTTCTCGTACTTCAAACTCCTCATCAATCTGGCAGCCTAATTCTTTCCCACACTTCAAATGACTCATCAATCTGGCTGCCCATTTTATCATTGACAAATTTATTAGGCCTATTAGACTCAACCTATCGATATCCCATGTCTTTATGGTGGATAGTGTACCTCATAGTGAGTGAGACCAGCCTTCCTTCTCGGAGATGGTGGTAAAACCTGATCAAGCACTTAATTACAGCAATAAATAAATGAGCATAAACTGAAATGCACACATTACCTTATCAATCTTGGATGATAGACACCCGGTTGGCCCCGAAATTGGCGCCCCTTTCGGTATTTCTTTAACTTCAATTGCTGATGGATTGAGTACAAGTTGAGATTCCATAATCTCCTTTCTGATCCAAAAGCCTCTTGCTGTACAAATAGCAAGCAATTTGGGCCAATTGCCCCTTGATTTTCACCCAAGATTTCCCACAAACGGAACCACCAATTGGCCAAATGTTGCCCCAATTCACAATGGATGGCCTAGCATCCAAAATCCCTGTCAATTCCACAAATTTTAAGAGTTGATTTCAGCGTACGATGCCTTCTTCTGTTGGCATGGGTCCCAAGGTGGCTGATAAATCCTAATTTCTGTAAAAACTTAGGATTCACAGCAGAGATTCCTCTGCTATCCACCAAATCCGACTAAGATTTGCTCAAAATGGTTGAGAAATCGTACAATCTCCTAAGAAGGGGTTGAGGATGGTGAGAGAAAGCCAAGATGAGAGAGAAGTCTGATTTTCTTTGTGAGAAAACCCTAAAATCTACTTGCTACTTGCTCCAGTCTGCATTTAATGCAATCATCTACTACCAAGGATCTGCAAAATGCTATCACTTGATCAACAATGCCCTTGCAAGCCCCAAGAAGGCGTCTCCTTGCTGTCTCTTGCTCGATGAGGTCCCCAAATGGCTGTCTTCTATAGCAAATTGTTGTTCTCTGATCAAAAAATGGACCAATAGCTCTCTCTTTCTCTCTTCCAAGTTGTAAACTGACTGAATGGCTGAGATCCAACCCGCAAAAACGTTTTCTCAGTTTGTATGGACATTTTCAATATTATCCAACCTTTTAATTAATTTTCAAAGTTAAATGATCTTGAAAATTAATTTTGACCCTTCTGACCCTGCCCAAAATTAAATGTGCCCATCCACAATTAAATTGGCTAGGCCATTTGCAACTTGGAGTGGTCTCTAACCTTTGTTGACCCTAAACTGGTATTAATTAATTAATTAACGCCAATCCCTAGTGTCACCACTGACATTTATTGATCAAACAACTATTCGAGGGTCAAAATTGACACTAACTAACCACCAAAATTTAGTTGACATAACTTATCACAACTTTTTCTTTTGACAGCCACTACATCCCCAGGGTCCTTGGATGTTACCATGAAATAACGACCATATGCATGACGTGCTAAACAACCTTGCACATTTGATTAATAACTTAATTAAATGTTATCGGCAAGATTAAAGCATCTCAAAACCTCAAGTCCTTGTGATAGTGAGCCAAATACATGGCAAGAACCCATCAAGCATCCCAAGTGGCTACAACCATATAAAAGAAGCATGAAAGAATTGACAAGATCTGGACTTCGTAGCCCGTTCTTGTCACACAAGAAAGTCATTGGAAAGAAGTGGATCTTTTGCACAACATACAAAGAGACCTTTGCTCCCACCACTCATTTCTCATACTCCGGACTCATCAATCTGGCTGCCCATTTAGGGTTGGCCAATTTATTAGATGGATGTGAAGAGTGCTATGCAACTCACCCCATCTTCTCCATTCCAGGCCATGAAGAAAAAGTATTCAGCTTTTGCCTAAAGCTATTTATAGGCTAAAGCAAGCTCCTTGTTCGTGGTACCATTGGATAGACAAGTTCTTTAACAACCAATCAACACAGGAAATAAATTAATTGCTATAGCCACATTCAGCTTCCACAAATTGATACCAACTCAAAGCTTCTTATTCTGTTTTGGCACTACCACCATAGGAGACAGTCAACTAGCTTGACCAACTGAACAAATAAGCCTAGCTTGCAGCAGGTTCACCAACTCTTCCCTAATCTATTTGGCATACTTTGGATTCATATAACGCTGTTGGCACACAGGGATAGTATACTTCTCCATATGAATGCAGTCCTGATAAAACTAAGGCCAATAGCCTTCACATTTGTACAATTCCAAGTGAATACATCCTTTAAACTGCCTCGAAAGATTGGTCAGCTTATCCAGAAAATCAACAAGTTTTGGCATGCACCTGAACTGACTTTGAATCATCAGTATTTGCCAGATCTACCTCCTTTAACTCATCCTCTTTGATCCAGCGAGATACCCTAAGTTCCCAATCAAAGGCCATGTCAGCATCTAAAAGCTCATCCAAGGAAGGAGGGTTAGGCAAATCCTTTTTGTCTGTTGAAACTGCAGCACGACCATCTATGAGGACAGAATCCAAACCATCCAGGGATTTTGAGAAACCAAAGAAGAGTCCTTTCTGAGGACATCAATAGAAGCCAACATGGACTCCACCCTGACTAAGCCAAGAGCTATAATAGAGATCTTAGCCATATCTACTTCAATCAAGTGACTAATCCAGATGATTGAGCAAGAAATGCTCTCTCTCATTGACATCCAAACTAGCTACCATGTTGATCCCTTCTGCCTGAACCGATCATGTACCATCAACCAGCAACAAGTTTTTTTTTAATTCTAAGAGAAGCAAGAGAGATAGTAAGGAGGAGAGCACATGGTTCTGGCCCTTCCATGACATCAATCTCCACACTTGGTGAGCATACTGTTCTAATTGCACTAGGTTTTTCCTAAACCTATTTTGTTGAAAGCACAAAGTCCACCTACAAATAAAAATTCCATGCACATTACAAAGCATCATCTGGTCATAGCAACTTCTCTTCTTGTAATTTATGAGAATGGAAGCAATTGAAAAAGCAAACTGTGCATTGCAATTACAAAGTTTCAGCAATAACAGAAAGCGCTTCATTAAAGAATAAAAAGTGTTTGAAATTAACATGAGTATATGACTAAAACCTAATGTAAACAAGGTGTGATGTTTTATTTCATGTCAATGTCAAGCAGTGCTACTACCTTAAAGATCCTTTAGCCACCACAATTTAAATCATATTTAGTTCGATCTTTAGCATACATATAAATTTTGGATAGAAACCACAGACCTTGTAGTGTATACACCTGCAGCAAGAGCAATTGATCCACCAAGAGCAGCAAGTAGTTTTTCACGGTCAGTGGTAAGAGCTCTTAATCCACCTACAAATCCACAAAAAGAAAGTTAAGTGCAGAAAATTGACTCTAAAGGTCATGCCCCTGCACCCCCCAACCCAACCAAACGAAAACCTCGATATTTGAAAAATGTCAGCCTTAACAAGATTGCTTTATAGAAAGAGATCTTCATTGTTCCCTTCCCCACCTTTTTTTGGTTTTGGGTTTTGGGGAGGGATATAGAACCCTTCTAACAGGGAGTTTTACAATCTCTTTGATGATCAATTCATAATTATAAGGCTTGTGCTGTACATACTCTTTTCAAAAACCCAGGCAACCCAACCAGCCTCCCTCCCTCCATGCTTCCTAGACCAGCTCTGTGTTGTGCTCTTCCTTCTAGACAGATTCTGTTGAGGCCCAACTCAGTAATCTCTACAAAAGGACACACACCGAGTGCTCTCGTTGATTTCTTACGATCCAATGACATGAAAGCCAACCCACCTACCCTTCCTACACACACACGTTCCCTTCCCCACCTTTTTTTGGTTTCGGATTTTGGGGGGAGTATAGAACCCTTCTAACAGGGGGTTTTACAATCTCTTTGATGATCAATTCATATTTATGAGGCTTATGCTGTACACACTCTTTTCAAAACCCAGCCAACCCAACCAGTCTCCCTCCCTCCATGCTTCCTAGACCAGCTATGTGTTGTGCTCTTCCTTCTAGACAGATTCTGTTGAGGCCCAACTCAGTAATCTCTACAAAAGGGCCCACACCAAGTGCTCTCATTGATTTCTTACAATCCAATGACATGCAAGCAAACTCCCCCCACCCAACACACATACACACTCTCTCTCTCTCTCTCTCTCTCTCTCTCTCATAAAGAAGCTTAAATTAAATGGGAGTATTTACACAAGGCCTTCTAGCGCAGCTACCAAATCATAGCACATAAATATCATATGGGGGCACAATAGAAGTGGAGCAAAAAATATGCAGCCATGGAGCAGCCATTATAGTGAGGACCAGGTCAGTCGAAACCATAGAAGAAATCTGCCACAACAGTAATCCTCCAACACAAGCCACATGACCATGGATACCTAAGGCCGAATCAAAAAATAAAGGCATTACAATTGCGCCAAATGTGCAAGAGAGCCGCCCATCTTAGAAAATGGAAAAGGAAGGGATGATTTGGCTGCAAAATGGTCAAAGAAGGCATCTTGCCCATGACCCAAGAACAAAATGGTTGTTCCATGCTGTGTCACCAAGGTCCACAAACGGTTTAGGAAATTGTCTAATTTGAAAAACACCCAACCTTGCAAAGGGAAAGAAGGTTGAAAATTAGGAAATAGAGTATGTTGTTGAAGCTACTCCTGCAAGGTCAACCAAATCATGTTGTAGCCTCTAGACACCAAAAGTATTGCCAAATGTGACGGAAAGAATAAAGACGAAGCTGAGTAGGAACGACAATGTCACGTATGGTGTGCAATGGTGAATCGCTCCAACATAAGTAAAGAAAATCAAGCATTTGCTGCTAGCCGTAGGAACAAAGGAAAGTCATGGCAGCCATCCAAATCAAAGGGCAAAGGCAAATCAATCTCTTCTACAAACTCTTCAAGCACCAAGGATGAAAATGCTAAGCAAAAGAGACATAAATACTGCAAAAAAAAGGGTCATATCATTGAGGAATGCAAAAAGAGCATTGCTAGTGGGAAAAAAAAAAAGCAATCCCATATGATTGCTGCTGAAAATTCAGCAAGTGCGAAGGATGCAACAGCGCATTTAGCAAGTTTGGACATTTATCAATCTTATGCTTTTGTTGTGCATTGTTTATACGATCCTTCTTCTCATGCAAACAACTTATCAATGGCCAAAAAAAGTAATACATGGTATTTGACAGTGGTGTCTCCAAGCACATAACATCTTTTCATGACTTGTTTGTATCATATACAAATGTACAAAAGGGAGGATAAGTTGTATGTGCAAATAATGCTTCATAGCAATCCAAGGCATTGGACAAATTCCCATTGTTGTAGTAGATAGGAAAATTATCATGCTTAAAAAGGTTTTGTATGCACTTGGCATAAAGAAAAACTTGCTTTCAGTTTCAACCATTGCATGTGCTAGTTTTGCGGTTCAACTCCACATGAATTAATGCAATGTCTATGATTGTGGCTATAGGGATGCCCTTGCTGTTGTTGGCCCATTGTACAATGGCCTATATTAGCTTGATTTATATGAGAGAGAAGCATCAAAGGATGCATTACAGGTTAATGCCACCATTAGGGATGACACTAAGTTATGGTATGCTCGATTTGGTCACCTCAACTATGGCAGTTTGCTTCATTTGAGAAGCAAAAATATGGTGCTCGATCTCCCTCTTTTGAGAGCACCTACTAATAATGTATGTGACAGTTGTGTACTTGGCAAAATGCATCATACTTCATTTCCCAAAAGTGGATCTATACATGCTGATTTTTTTGGACCAATGTGTGTCAAATCCATCGAGGGATACTTGTACTTTATTATCTTCATTGATGACATGATCCATCATTGTTCGGTAAATGCTTTGAGGCACAAATCAAAAGTGTTTGCATGCTTTAAAACCTTCTTGTCCTTGGCTGAAAATGACAATGGATGCAAGCTGATTACTCTCCGTACAGATCGAGGTGGGGAATACATGTCACAAGAGTTTTTAACTCTTTTTTGACTGAAAGGGACATTAAACATCAATGTGCTATACCTTACTAGGGTTGCCTTCTGTGCACGTATGGAATGTTTCGTACGATCGTACCGTACAATTTCGCATGGGATCTATGCATTCAAACTGTTCCGAAAAGGTGACCGTTACCTGTATGCAAAGTCTAACCGTTGGTGCCACTTTTTGACCATTTTTTGGGACTGTTTGGAGTTTGAAATTTGAAGTTCACTTTTTTCTTCACACTCCTCCCTCCTTTATGAATCATATTTTATTTTCTCTTCTCCCTCACCTCAAGGCTCATCCCTTATAAAAGAGCAACCCCCTCCCCCCTATCTCACTACACAAATCAGTTTGCAGCTTGCTCATCCTCTTCAATCTTCTTCAAGTCTCCATCTTCTTCAAGCACCCTACTCCCTCTCTTCCTCGTTCTCTCTCTCTTTCTCTCCCTTTGCCTAACCTCTTCCAAGTCTTTTTAATCTCTATCTTCACGAATCTCTACATGGAGCTTGAGGAGATTGATCATTGAGTCTCACACACTCGTCGCAAACATTGAGTTGTTGCTCAAGTTGTGAGCAAAGACCACTACTACACCACCCATCAGGACCTGCGTGAGGCAAGGCGAGAGGCGTTCCTCTACTGCACATGTAGAGGTTGCAATTTGTAGAGAATGCTCTAGTTAGAGAGCCTAGGTATGATGATGATGGGAGTATCATCAATGAAGGGAACTTTGGGACGGTGTCTGAGGCCTCTTCTAGTGAGGGTGACTCTCTACCTTCTAATGTATCTGGGCCTAACGATGAGTCATCATGAGCGATGGGCCATTTTGTATTTTGTCATTTAGAGTCTTTTTATCAGCATTGAGTGATAGTCTATAGTATTTGCCATGGCAAATGCCATTTTGTATCTTATTCTCTCTCTCAATCAAACATGCAATTGTCTAAACTCAAATCCATGGAAACTTTGTGCTTTCCATGATCTATCTTTAAGTTTCACAAATTATGTATGTAGGCTGATTTTATATATAATTTTATACGTATTTTTTAAATGAACATATGAAACAACATATTTTATTCATAAATTTTTTGTGTACATACAACATATATTCATGTATCGAATGTATCATACGAAACCACCCTGCACCTTACACCCCTCAACAAAACGGTGTGGCTGAAAGAGAGAATCAAATTTTGATGGAAATGGCGCGTTGTATGCTTCACACAATAAGCTACTTCCAAAGTTTTGGCTTGATGCTATTATGTGTGAAGTATATGTGCTAAATCACAACCCCACTAAAGCATTGGCTAAGGTAAATGCTTTGGTGCCACAACCACAAAGACATAAGTTGCAAAACAAGGTTGTCAAATGCATTTTCATCGGTTACAGTGCAAAAAGTAAAGGATATTGTTTGTACCAACCCTCCACAAACAAGATTTTTTGTGGTATTTCAGAACATGCTAGCTAACCCTTTGGAATTCAAAAATCAACCCAATATAGGATCTATGGACATGTTTGACAGTGTGTTATCATTGTTTCATTAAATGCATCCAATTTTGGTCAATTTCAGCAACCTTTTGAGGGTTGATAGCAACAAACTCAATAGCAAACACATGCTGAACAGCATGCTTGATTTTCAACCCATTGATTAGGGCATTGCTGATGATGAATTGTTGATGAGAGGGCTGCTATTTGGAAAGCTAAAACAGTTCCTAGATTTTTGTTGGATACACTATGAAATAACAAACAATCCGTTGCACTTCTCGATAGAACTAGATCAGCCACCCACCATACACAAGGTAGCTTGGTTGCGCATGCACTTATAGCTATTGCTTGCAATAAGAAACCTATTTCTTTACGTGATGCTTTAGAGGATAAGCATCGGATGGTAGCTATGCAATCAGAGATAGCGACAAGAAACCTATTTCTTTACATGATGCTTTAGAGGATAAGAATTGGATAGTAGCTATGCAAACAAAGATGGACTCTATCCATAAAAATGGCACATGGAAGTTATGTGACTTGCCTACTAGCAAGCGTGCTATAGGCATAAAGTGGGTTTGCAACATAGAAGGTGATCCCTTCTGCATTTTGGTCGAAGGAGCTAAATCAGAGTCGAGGGAAGATGAGAATGACTCATCGAAAGAGTCTATATCCTGCATCTTCTTCTTCTCATTCTCCTTCCTCAAAGCTACTAACTCCTTATGGTTCATGTGAGAATGTCCCTTCTTACCACAATGATAGCACCAGGCCTTTGATTTCTTCTTGTCACCCCTCTCTGAAGCTGCAAATGCCTCATCATGGCCACCATATGGAGTGGACGCCTCCCCTAAAATCTCAATGATGCCTCATGCTCAAGCAATATCAAGGACATACAAGTGAAACTGACAAGCGTTGACAATGTCTAGGCCCACAAAGCATTGGCTACTCCATCAAACTCCGAAGGGAGCTTATAAAGCATAATCTCTACAAGACGAGTATCTAGAAGCAAGGATTGCATGTGCGAAAGTTGATCATGTACTTGAGTAACACGAAGTAAGAAAGCCTTGATAGTGACTAACAAGAAGCACCTAAGTAGAATGAAGTAAGAAAAATAATAGTATCCTTCGACTCGAACTTCATCTCTTGGAGCTAACCATAGAGGGTGCACATATGGTCAATGGAGCCTTGTATAACATCTCGAGCTTCTCCAACATTGCTGAAGTTGTCCTATAGGAGGTGACAGCCGGTAGAACAATCATTTGGAAGACAAGTGGTAGGCCGGGAATGCTCAATAGCTCCCAAAACCACATACTATAATTGCTTTTACAGAAACCAATCTTTCATAACAACACTCCAAGTTAAGTAATCAAGGCCATGAAGTTTATCATCAGTGGACCAACAATAGGGTGCCATTTGGAAAGGATAGAATGAGAAGATAAAGGAGAGAGAGAGAGAGAAAGAGAGAGAAAGTACAGCCAAACATAACACAGACTGCACTTGCACAATTTCACACACGGTGGAAAGAGAATTGATCACAAAGATAATTGCCAAAAAAAAAAAAGTAAGAAGAAAACATCCGAGAATTGTTGCCAAAAGCCTCAAAATGTTGTTGCCCAACTAGAGGGAGCATTAGATGCACAAAACGCAGCAGCTGTACAGCAAAATGCAAACAGTAGGAGCATTGAATGCAGCAGGTGATGAATAAAATAATGCAAAAAATATAATTGCAAATAGAAAACCTGAAATGTGACCAATACAGGGTGAAAATTTGACAATTTACAGCAGATAGGTGTCGCCAAGGTTGAAGACTGATTGCAGCAGTCAAGGAAGATCAGCAGCAACAGTTGGCAGTCCTGCAACAGCAAAAACAGCATTCTAGAACCTAACATGGATGTCTAATACCATGTCAAAAGTGGGTGCTGTAATAGAGTGCACAACACAAGAGAAAAGAAAGAGAGATTGCAAGAAAGAAGAAAAGACAAGAACACTCTGCAAAGGAATAACTCAACGATATGCTCGGTAAATGAAATCCAAATACCAAACATGAGATAGTCATGTACAATGGTGAGTCATCGGTTGTGTGAGCACTGGTATTGGTTCCTTTTCTCCAATAGACAAGAACACTCTGCAAAGGAGTAACTCAACGATATGCTCGGTAAATGAAATCCAAATACCAAACATGAGAAAGTCATGTACAATGGTGGGTCATCTGTTGTGTGAGCACTGGCGTTGGCTCCTTTTCTCCAATAGAACAAGCTTTGGAATACTGCAAGTGAATGAATAACTATGGAGGAGGGAGCCATGAAATATATAGGCCAAGATCAACAAAATGCCTAGTAGGCCATAAATCAGGCCCCAGTAAATCAAGTGTTTATAAAAGAAATGCACAATAACGTACCTAGCCCATGGTACATGCACAGACTCACTCATGAGATGACTAATTTGCTAACATTGGTTACTTTGTATGCCGTGTTGGATCTTAACTATTCATAATAACTTACCTACCCCACAATACATACACAAACTCACTCATGAGATGACTAATTTGCTAACATTGGTCAATTTGTGTGTCATGTTGGAGCTTATCTATGTGCAATCGAGTTTACTTGCAATGTTTCAGGGTGGGGGGGTCATCAAAATGAGAACGGGGCTTATATAATTTAATTAAAGTGAACTCTAATTTTGGTAACCCTAGCTCTTGGCACAAGCACCAATAGTGAATGAGTTGACAGCAAAGTATGCAATGGACAAGTGCACAAGCTATGTGGTACTACAAAGAAAAGGCCAAAGGAATAAGGTGCAATGTGAAACTTTCATTAATTGAAATTTTACACGTTGCATTAATGCTCATTTGAAAGCTTTACCCAATAAGTTGCTTACTTAAGTTATAAAGTAGGTCTTGAGCTTAAGTTTAGTCTAGTGACCATGTCATTCATTGGCCCTTAATAAAAACGAGATTGGATTAAGAAACAATTGATTACTCTTTTAAGAAACTTGATCTTGGCTATTTGAAGTTACCTTTTCTCTCAGCATGGGGAATACGTTGGGCAACTTCGTGACTCTATTTATGGCAAGGTATGTTGTTGTTTCTTACCTAATTATCATCAAAACAAGTTACTATAACACTACAAGCTGAGATTCTCTCTTCTCCTTTGAGATCTTAAGCCTTGTGCACCATCTCGACAAGTTTGTCATGAAAAATGTAATTTTTTCATAGTTTTATCATGAGAAATCTCTCCGTTTGTGAGAGGAATAGTATGGGATTACATTGGGACTATAAGACAATTATCAAAGCAAAATGCTCCAACAAATAGGGCTCAAATGCTGACTTTTATTTATAGGGTTTGCAAGACAAGGTAATTGTGCAAGTGTGGATTAGTTGTGCCACATCAAATGGCTTAGATACAATCACTCTATTGTAAGAAATGCATGGAAAAGTTAGGAAAATGCAAGGTAGTACCTAATGAAATGCATATTATAGGGATCAAAGCAATTGTCCTTTGTTTTCGGGCATGGATTGAATGCATGTTTGCTATGGCAACAATGCAAGTCTAAAGTACACGCTTGAATTTACTTGCTTAGACAATGATATGGGTGTGCAAAGGTTAGGGCAAAGCACTGGGATTGATGCATCAACAAGCCTAAGGCTTCATAGAGCAAATTGGATCTATTTGAAACTAAGATTTGCATGTATTGCACATTGTTTATGGCGTACAGCGACGTGGAACCAAATTTTGCATCTCTAATGTCACTTTTGAAAGTCAATTGCACCGAGAACAGCATGTATTCAAATGCATTATACTTGTTAGAATGTGAATGGTTAGATTCATTGCACATTTAGTCAAGGTTGGTGAGAGCAACTAAGAATCCTATGCTAAAAACGAGTTTGACTGATTCAAAAGCAAGGCACATGGGAATAACACAAAGTGTGTACAACACAACACAGAGATAATAAACTCCAAAACGCGCAAAAAAAATGAAATGTAGAAGCGAATAAATACAAGGGCCTCGGGATTCTATGCCTTGTAGACCAATACTGAGGTGAGCTAAGATAAATCAATGACACTGATCAAAGCTGAAAAACAACTACACTTTCTTAACTATCCAAGCGGCAACACCTGTGAAGAAATCTCCATTGTGAAGTGAGTGAAATGCAATCCTTTGGACATATGACTATCAATGAAGAAGATGAAACTACTTTAAATGAAGGTGAGTATAATTTGACAAGAGCGACAACTGAAATGAAGGGTGTTGACTCCAAAAGATAGAACAATGATGAAAAACTAATGATAGAGACCTTAAATATGAAAGCGATGGATGTAGATCATGATGCATATTGCCAAATAATCAAAATGCAAAGAATGATAATAATGGAGAGCTCTAATGCGTAGGTGATGGGGGTAGATGATGACACCTATTGCCACATGATCAAAACGCAAGGAGAAAAATACATCAAAGACTACAACCACATGATGACAACAACTCCAAATGTAAGAAACCTAGCAAAATGAAGCAAATAGAGATCATCACCAACTAGGCAGCAGCATGCTATAAGTGGGGTGGTCAATATGACACAATGACTCTCCAAAATGATGAAGTAACAACTATTATTACCAAAATGACAAATGGCCTTAATGATTTAATTAAAATAAATTATAATTCTTGTACCTCTAGCTCTTAGAATTGTAATCATTGCACTAGCAATGAAAGATTTGACATCAAGGCATATAACGGACAAGTATATAGATTATGTAGTACAAGAATAGGACAAAATGAACAAGGTGCACTGTGAAACTTTTATTAAATTGAAAGTTTACACCTTACATTGAAAGTTTTACGCAATAAGTAGCTCACTTAGGGAACTTAAGTTATAAAGAAGGCCCTGAGCTTAACTTTCATCTAATGAGCAACTCACTTATGATTACTAACCAATTCATTAATTATCCCTTAATATAAAATGAGATTGGATTAAGGAGCATCCGGTTAAGCATTTAGAAAGCTCACCTTGGCTGTTTGGACTCTCTTTCTATTACATTTTTGGAGCAGCCCAAGTTTGGAGAGTTGTAGCAACCATCATGAGGTGTTGGACAACCAAAAATCACTCTCTATATTCTTATCTCTCTCTCTCTCAGGCGGTGCAAGCTCTATTTTACAACAAATCATAATCATGATTTACTGTTCACAACACATCAATTGCTAGGATTCACAAAAATCAGTCATTTGGGTATGGAATTGCTTGTTGAAGACATTCCAACCAAAACCCCCAATTCGCCCCTCGTTTTGGGTCACCAAATCATTGTATGAAAATTTAGGGTAGACATTTGCCCCTCATTTTTGGGTCACCAAATCATTGTATGAAGACCTAGGGTAAACATCAAGAAATATGTTTATAAATATGCAAGTCTGATTTCCAGCCATTGAAAGCATTACATTTAGCATCTAATCTCAACACAAATGCAAGTCCCATATTAGGATTTATGGACAACAAGTTTACAGGTCCCAATTACTTCAATTTAGCAATGTTGAAGGTGCATTGTTGAGGGCAAAGTTCTTTAAGATTCTTTGACAATCAATATTGAGGACCCATCCAATGAATTGGATCAGTTTGGGGCTAAGATTCGTGTGAATTCCACATTGATTGCAGTGAGACAGCAATGAGAGACCATGGAAGCACTTTCCAATGTCATATTGGTCAAAAATTGGAGTGATTGCAGCTTTGTGTGCTTGAAAATGCACTCTGTTGAATGTGTAATTGAGAAGCTCGTTGGTCAAGACTGGTAAAAGCAACTAAGGACATAGCAACTAGAGCGAATCTAGTTCATTGAAAAGCATGGCATGCAAGGAATCATTAGCAAAGAGAGTGTTGGTCTATGACAGCAGTGTTGATTGCACAGGTGGGCCACAAGTGGTTCATGTAAAGGCTTATCTTCAATATTAAAGAAATACCATAAGGGGCACTCACTTTGAAAGCCAATCTTGCGTCATATCCTGTACAAGGGTGTTCCAGCTCTTAGGTTCTTTGTGTCAGTTTTTCCCTTTGCTAAATTGAATAGTATGTGCAATGTGAGTTTATGCTCACTGCCCTATAGACCATGTCTACAAGTCAATTTCAGCTCCAACTCCAAATGCACATGGACAACAGCTCCATGTAGTGTCTTCTAGTTAGGCACAAGCTAGTGGAGAGGCACACTCACTGATGATGATGATGAGTGAAAGAGTAAGAAGTGAGTTGAATGCCACAACATGTCCTTATAAAGGGAATTTTTGGACATTTGTCCTACTATGAGAAAGAGAGCCAACAAACACAAACATAGCTTTTTGGAGTTGTTTTCAAGGATCAAATTGGGTATTAATGAACTACAATTTAATGCTAATCTATGACATGATTTCGGTTGCTCAACACAACCCACCATCACTATAGATGTCCATCAAGCCCGGCCTTTTTGATACCTTGTAAAAAATTACCCTTGACCATCAACCATGGATGATCCTTGATAAGCAAATAATAGATCTCATTGTCTAATGCATGGTCCAAAATCAGCTTTCCCTTAATTTGCCATTCTTATCAAAGCTGATCCAAGTCCAAGTACGAAAGGGTGCCAAGCAGACAAAGAGCTCAAAAACGAGACCCATAAATCTTGATGCCCTCAAGACATATGAAACACTTGTCGTTGTGGCCTAAAGATATCAAACTTTGCCATGCAGACAAAAGTACACTACTAACATCGAAAGCGGTCTCACCATCCTCTTCAACTTAGATTGAACTTATATTTTTGAGCCATGAAACGATCATGGAAGAAGCCAAGTTTTCAGCCTATAAAGAGCGAGCTTACAACTGGTTATCCATTAAATGCCATAATGATTTCCCAAGGACCACTTCCAATCATGAACCAAAAAAAAAAAACACACACACACACACACACACTCTCTCTCTCTCTCTCTCTCTCTCTCTCTCTCTCTCACACACACACATTTGTCTTGAGTTTTCAAGTTACACAAAAAAGAGAAAGCTATTGCGAGTCTAGGATAGTATTGTTGTGTGGATACACAAGAAGCACCAATTCAATACATGACTAATATGAATTGTTACAACTTTTGCCTTTGATGCCCACTAATATCTCGGGATCCTTGGCCCATCATTGTGAAATAACTAACTTCCACATCACGAGCACCTCACATTTGCACATTTGATTAACACTTAACGAAATGCTAAGCAAAGCATTAAATTTTAACCTCCTCCTAACAGAACTCCCCCTTGAAATCCTTGCAATTGCCCTCGATTGCATTGCAATTTGCCAAAAACATTTGTTGCCACTATTGGAAGTATATGCTCGCATCATGGATAAACAACATGTGCATGTATTGTTTAACCATGCTCGTGCTCTTTGCATATCTGATATTCCAATTACTTAAACAAATTGCAATCCACACACATAAATCATAACTATTATAAAAATGAGGGATGCATCCACATGCCAAATCTCAACACTACTCTAACTACCATGGCATTGTAATGCATAAACTAAGTATAAACAGTGCCTCATAGCAATGATGCACCACATGATATTCTCTTCCATCAACCATGTATTCCATATATGTCAGTGACCTTGTAAATGTATAGTTTGAGAGCCTAGCTGCAAACACATTTGCATACCAACTCACAGTGACTAGTACATAGAATAGTGATGCCAATGGCAGTAGTATCAACATAGAATATCCTAAATGCAAACCAAGTACATCCGAGATCCACTACATAACTGAGTTGTCCTTTACTAGGGAAATGCAGGTGCAGTTTTCCCCTTGCACATTAGGCAATACTCTAAATCTTCTATGCTCTACTAAGCTTGAAAGAGCCTGATCCAAAATGAGCTCTAATTGGAACATATCAAGATAAAGTGCATCATTGAGGATGATTTTCCATATCTCCTTCCTCCATCTATTTGCATCCTTCCATTGGTGAAACAATACTGAAACTTCATCAAGAAGCATATGGAAAGTTTTATCTCTCACTTTACTTGCCTCGAAACCTCCACTAGGTTCTAGGCCTTTGTCTCTTTGGACCACATACATCCTTGAAACTTTTACATTATTGCCAAAAAGGGTGCATTGGTTGCATTTCCCTCATTACCAGTACTACATGGAGCGTTTGCATGACCAATATTGATATCGTGAGTCCCAAACATAGTGGGCTGTATATATGCATTGCCAAACTTGTCACTTTGTGCCCTAGCATCATACCAACTTTGCTATACACCACATAGATCCTTGAAACTTTTACATTATTGCCAAAAAGGGCGCATTCGTTACATTTCCCTCATGACCCGCACTACATGGAGCATTTGCATGACCAATATTAATATCGTGAGTCCTAAACATAGTGGGCTGTATATATGCATTGCCAAACTTACTACTTTGTGCCCTAGCATCATGCCAACTTTGCTATACATTGGGTTTTTCATTCTATTTGCCATACCTTGATACATTAGGCCTTGTGGCTACGTACTAAACACATTTAGTCCTTGCGTCTCCACAGCTGAAGCATTATCAACCATTTCTTGGAAAATTGAACCACCACCAAAGTATCCCATGTGACCCACTGAAATCAGCCTTCCTCCTCGCATAGGGTGGTAAATAACCTAATTAAGCACTAATTACAACAAGCATAAAATTCACATAAACTGAACAAGCACACTTTACCACTTTAATCTTGGGCAATGGTTTGAACTCCTTCATTAATCCAAGTGCCTCCTGCTGTCAAAACTGACGAGCAAACCTCCAAAAACCAGATTGGGGTTTGACCTTCACCTTGCTCTTTGAAAGACAAATTCAGCCCCAAATCTGATATTGGTTAGCTGGCCTCTTGACTCTCCCTGAAATTTTCTCAATTTCAATTACTATAAATTCAAGTCCTAGACTTTCAATTCTAAGCACACATCCCAATGGGGCAGTCAAAACCCTAATTTTTGCTGTAAATTAGGGTTCACAGCAAAGATTGACTGAAATCTCTTTCTCTGATGGCTCAAACTACTGGAAAATGCTAAGATAACATGAGAAATGGCTGGAAATGATAGAGAAGGCTATAGACATCATCATGAGAGACACTAAAAACCTACTATTGCCCTACTCAAATAACCATGAAAGCTGTCGTCTATAGCTTAAGACCACCAAAAAGACTATTGCCCCATCTTGTATGCTATCATCTGCGCCAAAAGGACCTTGGGCTGCTGTCATCTGCTCCTGGAGGGCTCCAGATTGCTGTCACATACTATAGGACCGATCCCTAGTGGCTGCAAATCACATCAGCAACCTCTCCTTGCTCTCTAACAACCTTCTTTTCTCTCATAATGGTTGGAATAGACTTCCACCAGTCCCTAAAAACGTTTTCCCTACTTGCCTGGGCAAGTTTTGCTAAGTGGCAGCCATCTAATCTCATTTTCCAACATTATCTAACTTATTCAATTCAAAATATTAATTTAAAAAAATAATTAATAATTATTTTAGTACTCAAAAAATCAATTTTACCAGTCAATAATTAAATTGACTAGACCAATTTATCTTCCAAGTATCCCTGAGTAGTTATTGACCCTTAGATTGGCATTAATTAATTAATTAATGCCTAGTCTCTAATGCACCATTGACATTAGTGGCCAATAAATTGGTCTAGGCTCAAATCTGACACTAAGTACCACCTAGTATCTGTCAAGCATAACTTATTACAGCTTTTGCCTTTGGTACCAACTAATATCTCGGGGTCTTAGATCCCCCACTGTGAAATAATTAGCTTGCATCTCACATGCAAATCACATTAGCACATTTCATTAACTTTTAATCAAACGCTAAGCAAAGCAATAAAATTTCACATCCTCGTGATAGACCACCCCCTAGAAATCTCTACAATCATCCTCAATTGCACTACATTGTGCAAAAGGAAAAGCATATTGTATTGGAATTTCCTTAGGCATCACAATCACAACATTGGCCAATGTTATCCAACCATGCCATATATCCCAAACTTGCCGAAAATTTCCAGCCAACATATATATAACATAAAACTGAAAACTAGTCTAGAACCATTGCTAGAAACCCATTGGATGCATCATAACTCATGTTTCTCAACTATTCTGACTTTAGAACCATAGTAAAGCATATTCTCAACATAAACCATGGCTGAAACTATCAATGGCATTTACTAACATGCTATTGTCTATGGAACTAGTTGTAGACCATTGAAAACTGAGTATCAATTAATCATAAATTGATCACTTTTTTATCTACGAACTTATCACCAACTGATTACAAAAATTGATTAGTAACTAATGTAAAAACGGATGCAAAATTGATCCCAAAAGTGGCCATAAACAGTTTTCAGACTAATCAAAGACTGAGCTAAAACTCATCAAAATTTTCGTCTCAAAACTAAAACAAAAACTCATGCCTGATCATGAACTCACCCCAAATTGATGCAAAAGTATAGTCTCAAAGCCACGGTAACAACCATACTCATCTACATACATCTCACAATGACTTAGTACACTAAATAGCGCACGACAAACATATTATTACCACAGTACCTTGGATGCATACTGAATACATCGGAGATCCACTACATACGAGAGTTGTCCACAATTGGAGAAGTGGAAGTGCTACCTCCTCCTTGAGCATTAGGTAATACTCTGGATCCTTGTTCTGCTAAACCTGATTGAGCCCAAATTGAAGTCGGCTCTAACTGAAAGACATCTAGATAAAGTTGCAACAATTGAGGATGGTCCGCCAAGTCATCCACTTTCCATCTATTGGTAAAACTCACCAAGAAGCATATGGAAACTTTATCTCTAACTTTACTTGCCTTGAAATCTCCTAGGTTGTAAGCCTTTCTTTCCCTTAAGCATTCTTATGCTTTATACTTTCACAATGTTGCAATTTCAACTTAACTAATATACAACATTGCATCCAATTGACTAGCCCCTCATGTATATCTGACATGCTACGAGCCAGATACATTAAGCACCATTTTTATTTGCATACTTTGAACCATTGCAATGTGACTTTGCATAGAAATTTGCATACTACCAATCACCATACCAAGATACACTTTCCCATACATTGCATGTATTACTAGCAACATTTTTCCTTATGACCAACACTATACGTAGCATTTGTATAACCAGCATTTATACCATGAGTCCCAAACACAATGGGCTACATACATGCATTGTCAAACTTGTCACTTTGTGCCCTAACATCATGCCAACATTATTAAACATAGAGCTATGCATATTATCAGTCATATTTGGATACAATGGGCCTTGTATACCACGCATTGGTTGTTGCATATGATAAGAGCTGTGCCATACATCCCCATATGCGGTCCCTGACCTACCATAGCATGGAAACTAGCACCACCAAAGTAACTTAGTTACCTCATAATTGCACACATGCCCTGCTGTCCAAAAAACATTGGATTGGCACTTCTAAGTTGGCCTTCTATATACATCAATTGCCCTACTAGCATCATTTGCTTATGCTCACTACCCACGTTTGGAACTTCATGCTATTGTATTGGCACTTCCTTCAATGCATCTTGCTGTCCCATAGCTCTCAAAAACAATTTCCTCTTCTTGCCTTTACTACACTGGGGATTGGCCTTCACCCTGCTCCTTGAAAGACAAATTCAACCCCAAATTTGATATTGGTTGGCTAGCCTCCTAAATCTCTCTAAAAGTCCTCAATTTCAGCTATTGGAATTCAAGTCTTAGGCTCTCAATTTTGAGCATCATCCCAAGGCAACTATCAAAACCCAATTAGGATTTACATCAAAGATTGACTGAAATCTCTTCCTCTAATGGCTCAAACTGTTGAAAAATACTAAGATAACTCAAGAAATGACTCGGGAATGAGAGAGAATGATGTAGAGAGAGAAATTTCAAAGTTTCACCAACTACTATTGCCTTGCTCAAACAGCCATGGAAGATGTCGCCTACAGCTTAGGACCACCAGAAAGACTATTATCCCCTTCTCTATGTTGTCATCTACACCAAAAGGACCTTGGGCTGCTGTCACCTGCTCCTAAAGGGCTCCAAACTACTGTCACATGCTGCAGGACCGATCCCTAGTGGCTGCAAATCACATCAGCAGCCTCTCCTTGCTTCTAATAACCTTTTTCTCTCTCACAATTGACTGGAATAGACTTCCACTAGTCCCTAAAAAAGTTTTTCCTACTTGCATAGGCAAATTTTGCCAAGTGGCAACCTTTTAATCCCATTTTTTATCATTATCCAATTTATTAAATTAATTTTTAGAATATTAATTTTGAAAATTAATTTAACAATTATTCTAGTGCGCAAAAAAGCAATTTCACTAACCAATAATTAAATTGGTTAGTCCAATTTGTCTTCCAAGTATCCCTGAGCAATTATTGACCCTTAGACTAACATTAATTAATTAACTAATGCCTAGTCTCTAATGTCACCACTAACATTAATGGCTAATAAATTGGTGTAGGCCCAAATCTGACACCAAGTACCATCGAGTACCTATCAGGCATATAACTTATTACAACTTTTGCCTCTAGCACCAATTGATATCTTGAGATCCTAGGTCCCACACTGCAAAATAATTAACTTGCACCTCACATGTGCAAGTCACATTAGCACATTTGATTAACTTTTAATCAAATGCTAAGCAAAGCAATAGAATTTCACATCCTCATGACACCCACATTAGCACACTTCCCTTACTATCCAAAAAGCATTGGATTGAAACCTCCAAGTTAGCCTTGCATATGCATCAATTGCACCACTAGCATCATTTGTTTATGCTCACTATCCACATTTGGAAGATCATGCTACTACGTTGGCTTTTTCTTCAGTACATCTTGCTGTCCTAAAGCTCTTGAAGATGATTTTCTCTTCTTGCCTTTACTATCCTTCTTTAAGGGGTTCAAAAAGCGCAAAAGCGCATAAACTAAGAATCTTTTGCCAATTGCAAAGACATCTTAGTTGCTGAACTTTACACTGATCCCATCAAATTCCTCTTCCTCTTGTTGGCCATCAGCTTCAAGAGGCCTAAAAGGATCAATCTCTTGTCCAATTCCCTCATTCTCAGCTTGCTATCTATGTTGCCTACCTTGTCCAAGATCAAGCATGGTATTTTCCCCAATACTTTGTGAATTTTCAAATTCAAAGACATCATCACTGCGTGCTTGATCCTATCTCATTGTATAAAGACATTCTTGTTGTGATGCTCAATTGATTCCAGCACTCGACCAATGCTTCTTACTTCCAATCAAGTGCCACAAGCCCACTAATTCAAGGGAGTTGATAGTATCCTAGCAATGGAACCATGAAACTAGCCTTCCTTAACATTAATTACAACAAGTCACAAATTCACATAAACTGAAATTGAAATGTTACTGATTAATTCTTGGACATTGGACACCCAGTTTGGCCCCAAAAGGCACCCCTTGGAATATTTCTTTAACTCATATTAGTAAAGGTTTTAGTACACTAAGATCCAGCCTAATCTCCTTCAATCTTCAATACATCTTGCTGTCCATACCAACCAATAAGCTTCAAACCAATTGAACCTTGATTTGCTTGGAGATTGATCTTGATGATAAATTCTGCCACGGACTTAATGTTGTCTAGCTAGCCTCTTGAAATTTTTTGAAATCCCCAAATTTCAGCTGCTGAATTTCAAGTACTAGGCCCTAATTTTTTAGCACTCTTTCCAAAGTAGTTGTCAAACCCTAATTTCTGCTCTAAATTAGGATGTACAGCAAATAATTTTCAAATTCTCCACCTCCAATAGCTTGAATTGCTAAGATTTGGTAAGGTAACTTGAGAAATGGTTGAGAGAATAAAAGGAAATTGGAGGGTGAGAAATTTCAAAGTTCCATCACTAAAATTGGCTAAAACTTAAAGTTGCAATGCTATGAATGACTAATTAACTACAACCAACTATCAATAGAAGCCCCGCATGCAATTACCTCCCCTACTAGAGTAAGGTATCCTATGCAAAGGTTGGCATATGATGGTTCTGTTGCTCATTGTTCGTATATGGTGAATGTTATAAAATTAGTTGAGCCCACTTGTTTTGAGGAAACTATGAATCGTGTGAATTGGGAGAAAGCCACAGATAAAGAAATGGTTGTATTGAATGTAAATCAAACTTGGGATTTGGTGCCATTGCCTAAGGGAAAAAAAGTTGTAGGCTACAAGTGGCTTTACAAAGTAAAACTAATGCACATGAAAGTATGAGTAGGTATAAAGTAATATTGGTTGCCATAAGGTTATGCACAGACTTATGGACTTGATTAGGAGGAGGTGTTTGCTCCAATGGTAAAGATGGCAACTATCAAAGCTGTCATTGTAATAGCTACAGCAAAAGGTTGAGTCTTGCATCAAATGGATATAAAGAATGCACTTTTACATGGTAAGTTGCAAAAAGAAATGTATATGGAGCATCTACAGTGTTACGAGAGTATGATTCACACCAATTATGTATGTAACAACCTACGCAAAGCCTTGAATGGGCTGACACAAGCACTAAGAACATGGCATAACAAGATAGCACAATATCTTGTCTCTATTGGTTCTCATGTTGGAAATACAAATCGCTCGTTTTATGGACGTCACAGTGATAGGGGTATTGTCGTGATTACCTCGTATGTGGACAATTTGATTGTTAGGAATGACAATATGCAAGAGGTGGAGCAAGTGAAGAGTCTTCTCAAGCAAAAATTTGACATGAGAGATTTATGTTGACAAAGTACAGTATGGCTGATTGTAAGCCAATCTCAATGCCATTAAATCAAAATGTGAAGTTAAGTGCTAATGTGGCTGAGATATTGGAGGATCCCACACTGTACAAGAAGATAATAGGAAGTTTGATATGTACTACTATCACTAGGCCAAATTGTAACTATACAGTTGGTTTGGAGAGTCAAAGTATGCAACTGCCTTGTGAGCCTTATATGGACAGTGTGAGACATATCTTGCAATACCTTAAGGCTACATTAAATTATGATATGTTTTACGAGGCTGATTCGGTAGTGCAATTATTTGGTTATATTGATGCAGATTGAGTAGATAGTGTGTCTGATAGGAAATCCATCGGTGGTGGTGTTTTTTCCTTTGGAAGTGGGGCTGTGAGTTGGAGCAATAAGAAACAACCCAATGTTGCACTATCAAGTACAGCGACAAAGTACAAAGGTGCTACTATAATAGCATGTGAGGTAGCTTGGCTGTGAAAGCTACTTGATGACTGGTAGATATAGATAGATAGAAAAGTTATCATTTATATGATAATATGAGCAACATACACTTGGCAAGGAACCCGATGTTTCCTGCATGCACGAAACACATTGAGGTTCATTACCATTTCATTAAAGAGAGAATCTTAGGAGGTGACATTGATCTCACATATGTGAGCACAGAGGAGCAAGTTGCATATATTTTCACCAAGGCCCTAGAAGCAGCAAAGTTTCAATAATTTCTTAGCTTACTTCGGAGTACAAGACATGGAGTTGAGCTTAAGGAGAAGTATTAAGATGTCAAGCTCAACACAAGCTGACACTCACATACCTAGATGACTGTTTCCACATTCATATCACTAGCATGATTAGTACCTGCATTAACATATGCTTCTAGTGATACTTTACAGCTAGATATCAATTAGTCCACCTACCTAATATCTATCTGATCATCTTGCTAGTTAGCATGTTCACACTATGTACCACTTGAATATTATGCATGTTGTATTTTCTCTTTATTCTTGGTAGACTTTTATAGTAGAGAAACAGAAAAATAATAAGAAAGATTAGAGTTTTCAACTTCCTATCTTGTGTGCATTCTCTATGCATTGTGTGTCTTGCAACAGCTCAAGCTCCCTCTCTCTCCCCCTATCTTTTCACTCCATATGCATCTATTGCTCTTCATCTCAACAAACTTCTATGGATTATCTTCCAATGTTACAAGTTGTGGTTTTCCTCCACCTCATCTTTGTTATTTGCTATCCAAAAGTTGTCAGCAATCACAGCAACCATGGCTTTCATATCATGACAGGCTTCAAAGTCTATGCTCACATAGCATATTGAACTTAGTGTGTACACACATTGAAAAAGAGAACAAAAATATTTTGCTCATAAGAAACTTAATATTTGTGGAGGAATGCATGTACAATTAGATTTAAGACACCATCTTTACTAGAAAACTCCATAAAACTAGGCCGATACATATAAATGCCCCTTGTACACCACAAATAAAAACTAACATATCTTTAAAAAATTGTGATTGAAAATTGCATTGAAGTATGAGTTTTTTTAAATAAAATAATCAAAATAGAAGTTCTTGACATTTTGATGCTGATACTCCACAAATTTCAATAATTGAAAACCCCAAACAGAAAGGGATACCTCCAATGTGTTCAAAGGTTGTATTGATGGCTGCCAACCATTTGTCTTTTTCCAAATTTGCTCGATCTATGAGCAATCTCTTGTTGACATCTTCAGCTAACTTAGTCTCATGAGCTCGTCCTTCTGCCTCAGCCATGGCTCTAACCCTTATGGTTTCTCTTTCAATCTGTGCTCTCTCTCTCTCAGTTCGACGATGCAAAGCTTGAACTTGCTCTTCTGTTTGACGTCGCATCTGTTCTTGTCGAGCAGCAGCCTCCTCTTGCATTTTCACTAGTTCAGTGTTTCTTGTTCTTTGAGCTTCATGTTCAGCCTGCATCAAATGACCAGCATGATGAGCTTTACCACGGAATACAAAGACACCTCAAAATATAAACAAATGGCACATCTGTAATCACAGCCCTGCAACATGGAACCCTTCCCACAAAAGCAAATGGCAAGTATTGGGATATCTGCTACCTGCATTCGCTTTCTTGCAAGTTCATCCTCATAACGAGCCATTTGTGCTTTAGTCTGTGCTTGCTGCTCAACAAGTTTCCGTTGCTCTTCATACATCTGTTGTTGCCTTTCCTGGAAATAAGAGAGAGTGCACAAAGTGAGATCAAATAGTGATAACCCAGAAGATAGTTCATTCTAAATACTATACTAAAACTTCATGCTGACTAGTATGCCCAAAGTTGTAACTAACAGAACATAAAAGAGTGGCAAAGAAAACACAGACAAAAGATATGTTTGCCAATCGCCTGTACCTTATTTCATTCGGGTTCAGATTTCAATATCAGACTTCACTATGAAGGGAATATAACAGTAGCAGACTTACGTCTTACAAACTTACAATGTCCTTTTGAGTTTGGTAAGCTTCAAGTGCTGCCTTTCGAGCAGCTTCTGCTGCTAAGCGAGCATCCTCTTGCTTCCGCATAAGTTCAAAAACCTGTAAAACAGGCGAAAATGATGGAAATCTTTCTTCAATGTCATCAAAATTGCCTGTACAACTATGCACTACTAGGAACAAAATTTCAAAAGAGAACAATCATAAGCCAAAAAGGTGGCTGTTTTAGCACACTGCACTCCTCAAAAAGTCATGTAATGTACAATACGCAGTGATCTCCTTACTACATTCTATCCTAGACAATGCACAGGTTCTAGGCTTGATGTTCATTTTCTGAACATCAAAGATCCACGTGGCAGAGCAATTTTGCATGGCTCAAAACATGGTGGCCAAAGTAGAAGGTGAAGAACCTGCACCTACAAACCAAAGACCGAGCATCCTCGAAGCTCCAGAAGAAAGCCTCAGAAGATCAAGGTCAAAACCATGGTGAAGAAGTCTCAAGCCACTCAGATAGCAAAGTCATTAAAAAAGTCAGCGATATCAAAATGATGATGAAGAATAGGGAGAGCAAGAGATACCTGGGTTCCTCGTGGTCAACCAGCTTGAACTATCAAAAGTCCACAATTCACAGCATAATTCAGACACATAAGCAGTAGAAAAACACTGAGATGGGAGCAAAAGTGGAGTATAGTGAATAATCACAACAACCAACACAATGGACCCTCTACAATTGAAGACACAAAATACAAAATGCAAACGCAGAACACAAAAAAAGAAAAGTGTGCATATAATCAAATCAGTTAAAATACAAGGTTTACCACAGTCCGGAGCAGTCAACCAACAAACACAAGATCTGAGAGAGGTGCAATCGCATGGCAACGCAAGGATCAGCCTTGGCAACAGCATGATCATCCCCCCATGACACCAGCAACAGTCAAAACACAGGTTGCAGCTGTCTTTGGAGGAGGGAAAACAGGTCACCCAAACTCCATGTGATAGGTTGCCAGCAGTAAACGAAGGGGAAGAGGCAGCAAACACAAGGTTCTAAAGCTTTGACAATGAAAAATGCAAAGTGCAGCAGTTCAGATCAGTAGCAAAACAAGTCGCCTAGCACAAAAATAGGTTGCCCAGTATGCAGCAGGTGTGAGAATAGCAAAATCCAGCAATTCAAGACCTAAAACGATCAACAACAGCAGTACAAAGCACCAAACCCAGCAACATAGGTTGTTTGATACATTGTGAGAATGAGCAACAGAATCAGAATAATCACAGCTCAGCAAGAAATGTACTATACAAACCACACAGGTGAATGGCGTGTGCAGTGACCAGCAATATCTCCAAACTCTCTCCCTCCAAAAAGTGGATGTGATCCAAGTTAACAAGAATGGAGTGGAGCATGTATAGACTCTAGAGCAAGCACTAAGACAATAGCCCTACATGAGCTGCCCAATTGCCCATAAAGGTACCCAATACAAAGCCAAATAAAGAGCCTAACAACGCTGAAATGTACACCACTAAGATGTGTTGCAAGCTCTACAAGGGCATCTTTCTAAACTAAGGCGGCTACTATTTTTGGCTGGAAGTAGGTAAATTCTTTACGGCCTAATGGGGTGCTCTAGGAGCTTGATTGGAGTTTGGAAAGATTCCAACTATGGTAAAGCTTTGCTTATTATAGCAAATACGCATTTGAATTTCCATAATGCTTTTATTGGAATGGAAATGCATAAACTTGAAAATTATAGGCCTTAAATTGTATTGGCCAAGAGAAAGTTACACCCAAGTTCTGGATAGCTGGAGCCTGCATGGTGAGCAATTTGGCTTTGACTATTGCCACAGGGGGGGCGCGCGCGAAAGAAAACAAAACTTACACGTGGTAGTTTGCTTGCCTTGTGATTCCCATTGCAAATGTGTTTTACATTTCTGCATTTGTTTGTGCACAGTGCTTCACATGTCTACGCTGCTGACCATTTTGCTTGTGGACTGCTTCAAATGTCACTGTTGCTCTCCATTTTGCATATGCTTTTGACTAGCTTAGTGGTCACTCATACCTTGTAGCCCATTTGTGCTTTTCTCATGGTTTTTCATGTGCATTTGGTGGAGTAGTGCTTACTTACATTTATAGCTCTCACACAATCTCAATGCATTCACATGCTTTTCAACAATTACTGATCAATCTTTGTGTTTGTATTTGACCTCTATAGTTTGCTACCTTAAGCCTTGTCTTAGCATTGAGACAGGATTTTGCTTGTCTTTTTGTGTTTCAAGTCTATTGTTTCAACAATGGCATCCATACAATTGGCTACAACTGTCCCAACCAAAGTACTGACTTTATGCTTCTCTCTTTCTCACGATTATTTGTTCATATGGCCTAAATTAAAATTGGAATCGTCAACTAGCATCTAATCTAATAATACTTATGAAGCTTTGGTTGAGTGCTATGGCATTTATCACAGTTGGCATACTTTAACTTTTAAGGATGCCACTTTTCAAGAGTTGTTTCACCTCCCATTCTCATTGGCATTTGGAGGATTTTACATCTTCTATGGTAGACGTATGTATTGTGAGCATGGCAAGTGCTCTTCAAGAGTGAGCAGATTGCTCTCACAACTAACAAGAGAAGAACTTAAGAGAAACTGAACTAGAACTTAATTGCGAGATAGCTAGATTACAAGAGAACTTGATTACTAGAGAACGCTCACAAGAGCATGGCTTGATTACAAGACGGGTAAAACAAGACAAGAACTGGAAGAGGACTTACCTCGCAAAAGCTTGTTGAGCTAAAACACACTTTATAGCTAATTAGCATCTTTTAACAGCCCTAAAACACACTTAATTAATGAAAAACACAAATTTGGTGCAAGGTTCGAAAGAGTTTCAGTGGTCCCCTAAAACCCTAATTTTTTGGGACACTCTTCAACATCTATAAATAGACGGGCTACCCACCATTCAGCCTTATCCCTTCAGTGCAGGTTCTCACTCCTATGCTGTGTTTGGTCCATCTACCATCGCCAACCCACAAACTACCTCCTCCTTCCTGCGTTCAACTCTCCATCAGCCAGGCAATAGGTGGTAGGCCTCCCTCGTCATCAAGCGTCAGCCTTGCAGTCTACGTTCAACCTTTTCACCCCTAGGCGGCAATTGGTGATCATCCTCTCCCTGTTGGCGACCATCTTCTCCCTACTAGTGGCCATCCTACACTTGTGTTCGCATCTTTCTACTAGCACCCTTTGCTCCAAGCACCTTCCCTACTATCGCCTCAGCCATCTGATCATCTATGATTAGCATTTGGAGTTTCCCTTGACTTCCGCACTCTAATTGGTGATCACAACACTTGGGATACATCTCTGGTGGACATCACTCTCCAACACTGCATTGCTCTACCCTTGAGCATTCTATATACTCTTATATTCATTTACAACATTCATTCACTTCAAAGTTTATTCTCTCTATGTTTGTCTCTGCGTTTGAGTTTTGAGTTTTTGTGTTTTGAGTTTTGCATTTTGCATTTAGGGTTTGAGTTTTGCTTGTCTTTGTTTGAGTCTTTGTGTTTCAGTCTTAGTTGTACATGTTGTGTTTTCTCACTGCAAACCCTAGCATATCTTCACATGGTATCTGAGCCGATGCTCTTCTAAAGAGTAACTTGCAATGATTGTGGAGGCTAGTTTTTGTGCAAGACACACATGTGACTTAGTTCTAACTCATAATGTCTCGAGTACCTTCTTCTTCATATCCTATGATGCCCTACCAGCTTCTCCATCATTAGAGGCTTTGAGAAGGTATTATGGTCTCAAGGAGAAGGTAGATATACCTTCACCTTTACCATCTTCTTCTTCTCATTTTGTCATCTTACAGATGAAGAGTTTGAGGAGTACTTGTACATCACATACAGTTCGGTTTACACTCCTTCAAAGAGTGCTACTACTCAATTTAGACCAATTGGTGAGACTGGTCATCTCTCTAATCTTGGAGGGATTATGACATTTGGCACGTCTAACGATCCATCTCCTTTATCTCCGCCAGGCCTTGTGTCAAGTTCGTATTAACCCTTTTGAGTCATATGAGCCAAAACCCTCTCCTATTTCTTCTTTTGTTGTGCAAGATCCAGATGATTTTCAGTATATTAACTTTAATAAAGGAGGCTCTCAAAGCAGACACCCTTCATCATGTATACCTCTACCATGTGTTTCATTTAAGCAAGTAAACCACACTTCTTAACTCCCTCCCATCCCACCACTATCTTCTCCACATTCTAATCTACTCACATCCTCATTCCAAAATCTTGGATTATACACTTCACTTCCACTCAAAGCACACTAGGAATTGGATCTTCCATCTCCGCTCCTAATACTTTCTCTTTCTCCATTCCACCATCTACCTACCCTCCATTCGATCCACCTCTTGGTGTATCGTTAGGGGGAATGCCACCCTTTAACATTGTACCTTCCACTCCATCTCCTTTATCTCCGCCAGGCCTTGTGTCAAGTTCGTATAACCCTTTTGAGTCATATGAGCCAAAACCCTCTTTTATTTCTTCTTTTGTTGTGCAGGATCCACATGATTTCAATATATTAACTTTAATAAAGGAGACTCTCAAAGCAGACACCCTTCATCATGTATATCTCTACCATATGTTTCATTTAAGCAAGTAAACCACACTTCTCAACTCCCTCCCATCCCACTACTATCTTCTCCACATTCTGATCTACTCACATCCTCATTCCAAAATCTTGGATTATACACCTCACTTCCACTCAAAGCACACTAGGAATTGGATCTTCCATCTCCGCTCCTAATACTTTCTCTTTCTCCATTCCACCATCTACCTACCCTCCATTCACTCCACCTCTTGGTGCATCGTTAGGGGGAATGCCACCCTTTAACATTGTACCTTCCACCCCATCTCCTTTATCTCCGCCAGGCCTTGTGTCAAGTTCGTATAACCCTGTTGAGTCATATGAGCCAAAACCCTCTCCTATTTCTTCTTTTGTTGTGCAAGATCCAGATGATTTTCAGTATATTAACTTTAATAAAGGAGGCTCTCAAAGCAGACAGCCTTCATCATGTATATCTCTACCATGTGTTTCATTTAAGCATGTAAACCACACTTCTCAACTCCCTCCCATCCCACCACTATCTTCTCCGCATTCTAATACTCACATCCTCATTCCAAAATCTTGGATTATACACCTCACTTCCACTCAAAGCACACTAGGAATTGGATCTTCCATCTCCGCTTCTTTTGTTGTGCAGGATCCAGATGATTTTCCGTATATTAACTTTAATAAAGGAGGCTCTCAAAGCAGACACCCTTCATCATGTATATCTCTACCATGTGTTTCATTTAAGCAAGTAAACCACACTTCTCAACTCCCTCCCATCCCACCACTATCTTCTCCACATTTTAATCTACTCACATCCTCATTCCAAAATCTTGGATTATACACCTCACTTCCACTCAAAGCACACTAGGAATTGGATCTTCCATCTCAGCTCCTAATACTTTCTCTTTCTCCATTCCACCGTCTACATACCCTCCATTCACTCCACCTCTTGGTGAATCGTTAGGGAGAATGCCACCCTTTAACATTGTACCTTCCACTCCATCTCCTTTATCTCCGCTAGGCCTTGTGTCAAGTTCGTATAGCCCTTTTGAGTCATATGAGCCAAAACCCTCTCTTATTTCTTCTTTTGTTGTGCAGGATCCAGATGATTTTCAGTATATTAACTTTAATAAAGGAGACTCTCAAAGCAGACACCCTTCATCATGTATATCTCTACCATGTGTTTCATTTAAGCAAGTAAACCACTCCCATCCCACCACTATCTTCTCCACATTCTAATCTACTCACATCCCCATTCCAAAATCTTGGATTATACACCTCACTTCCACTCAAAGCACACTAGGAATTGGATCTTCCATCTCCGCTCCTAATACTTTCTCTTTCTCCATTCCACCATCTACCTACCCTCCATTCACTCCACCTCCTAGTGCATCGTTAGGGGAAATGCCACCCTTTAACATTGTACCTTCCACGTACCCCCACCTTACCACATCCTTCCACTCTGGGACAGTTGTGATGGGCACTCCCCTCACTACACCCAGACACTCACAAATCCCCCACATGACCTTTCAAACATAAGGATATTCATCCTTTGCTTATGGATTGTAGTCCCACATCCCTTGGATCACTCCTAAGCAGGGATTTCCATCCTCTACTCCCCGTGTCCCTATCCCTCCACCTTGGGCTCCACAAGAGCAGTTACCATGCCCATACCCAATCCGCCCTTGCCCACATTTGAATCCGCTATGCACACTTCTTGTATGCATGGTGAGCACTTTGAGATTACTTCCCAAGTGTACTCCACTCCACCTCCCTATCCACCCTATCCCCATTACACACCTTCTCCATCTCCTAACACTACCACTCCTGTTGCAAAGGCCAAAAATGCCTTCACGGATAAGACTCGTTTTAATGGGTCAAATTTCGCCACTTGGTTGAACTTCATGCAACAACTGCTTGAATCTCAGGGACTTTGGGACCTTGTCATTGGTACCGACACTCACCATAATCACATCCATCAATGGAGAGCCCGCAATGCCACAGCCAATGTTGAGTTAATGCAAGGCCTGCTTCCTGAATTCCACTCTTAGTTGTAGCATTTCCCCCTCGCATCTGAACACTATGCGGCACAAGATCGCACTCGACATATCAATCTCCATTTTGAGCTTCAAGAGTTTTCCATTAAGGAAGGGGATGATCGGAAAGCCAAGTTAGTCAAGTATCGGCATTTACTAGCCGAGTTTGCACTATTGGCTCCTCGAAGTTAGACAACGATCAGGTTATGTTCTTCTTGAACACGTTGCCCGATAAATACTTCCATTTTATCTAGCATATTATCTCACTACCTAGATTACCAACCTACAAGTTTGGGTATCAGTTCTTGCGTTACGTGAGGCTACATGATTAAGTCCACAAGAAGTCCTCCACACACATCCATTCATAGCGGCAAGGGTTGGTTGCCTCTTCTTCAAGAGGGAAAACCAATAGTGGCAAAAACTCACAAGATGCAAAGGCAAGCCAAAACAACGGTGACACCACTTCCTCTGACGAAACCAAAGAAACACAACCCCTTTTTCAACAAATTTCTAATAAAAATAGATTTTATACACACTGCCAGAGATCGGGCCAAGTGGACGAGGAGTATCATACCAAGGCCCAAGGTCTTCCTCCTAGAAAACCACCACAGACTATTGCAACTGCCTCCACTTCAACTAGCCAATCCAGTGGGGCTACACCTCTCGCTGCTATACCATCAACTCCATCTACCCCAATGGCTACTGGATATGTGGCATGGGGACAGTCTCAACAACCTATCTCCTTCACTACTCTTGAAGGATTGACTAATTGGTCTGCTAGTAACTCACCTATTGCACTTTACGCATCCACTCATAGTGGCCATATACTTAAACCTTTCCCTTTTTAGACTTCCGCTACATACTTACGTACTCATTGCATTGCACTTAGTTTTGGTTTCTTTTATTTTATTTTCAATTTTGTTTTTTGAAGCATCTCACTACTCACCTCTATGCTTGCAGATTTTAATCTCTTTTGCAAGGTTTTATATTTTAGTGTAGGGCTAACATGCAAGTTTGCACCAATCCTTCCTGAGCTGGAGATAGGAGCTACGCATCGTTTCTTTTAGGCTTAGCTTTGGGTCTAAGAGGGGGTGTTGAGCTAAAACATGTTTTACAACAGATTAGCATTTCTAAATAGCTCCAAAACACACTTATTTAATGAAAAATGCAAATTTGATGCGTGGTTCGAAAGAGTTTTAGTGGTCCTTCAACATCTTTCAACATCTATAAACAAACGGACTGCCCACATTCAACCTTATCCTTTTGTGCAGGTTTCTCACTCTACTGTGTAGATTTCAACCATCAACCACCTATCATCTGTTGTCCAGCCATCACCGACTATATCCCATCACTATCCAACCCTAGGCAGCCTGTTTTCAGCCATCACCTTGCTGTTTGGAGGTCTCCATTTGCTATGTGATCATAGCATCTAATTAACCTGCGTTTTCAACATTTGGTGCCAGGCAACAGGCTGTTGCCATCTCTCCCACCAGGCGACTGCTGCACTACCCGCATTTTTGCTGTCCAACATGCCTTCCATATCAGTAAACACATCTCCTATCGTCGTCTGACTATTTTTTGCCTTGAGTGATCAGTTTTCAGCCCTCTCTGATGATACACTACTATGTTTACCAAATTTCAGCCTCCAACTATTGTGTTTTGGTGACCAACGTACTGCCCTTCATTATTCAACACTCTCTCATCTCCAGTTGATGGTTACAACACTTGGGATCCATCTCCGATGGACATCACTCTCCAACACTGCATTGCTTTGTCCTTGGGCATTCTATACACTCTTACATTCATTTACAACATTCATTCACTTCAGAGTTTCTTCTCTCTGTGTTTGTCTCTATGTTTGAGTTTTGAGTTTTTCCATTTAGGTTTTGAGTTTTGCTTGTCTCTATCTGAGTCTTTGTGTTTCAATCTTGGTCATACATACTGTGTTTACTCAATGCAAACCCTAGCATATCTTCACATTGGTAATCTTCAATTATGATTGGAGACGATGGCTTTGGTAATCTTCCAAGGATATAGGATGTATGACATCACTCCAAGACTAAAACATGGAATACATGATGGATTTTCATGGACAGCGAAAGCTGGAGACAATAGGTGACTAGATTTACTTGGCAAAGAATCTTGAAGGGCCCAAGTCATTGATAATCCAATTTCCGGGAGGGGCCAAAAGAATGTAGATCCGGTCTAAAAAGCCAAATTTGAACTCCAATTTTGTATCATGGGAGTTGCATGCGAAGCTCATCTGCACATCTCTTATATTTCTCTTGAGCTTGTTTGATCTATGATGGCAACTCTTTATGAATATCAAAGAGGTGTTGAGCTAAGTCTATAGCAACTAGATTCTTCTCCTATGATCTTATACGATTGTCTTGTCTATCCTTGGGTGTTGACCATAATTAGCAAAGAATGGTGTGAGTTGAGTGGAGGCATGGGAAGAATTATTGTATGCAAACTCAACAAGGGATAATAGATCCAACCAATTGTCTTGATGATGGTTTATTGTGCATCTAAGATATTGCTTCAAGCCTTAATTGATTCTTTCTGTTTGTCCATCACTTTGTAGGTGATTGGCTACAGAAAGATTCACTTATACTCCCTAAAGTTTAAAGAGACTTGACTTCAGTTGCGTAAGTTTCAAGATTACTAAATTCTATTGATCATGGGCTTCATCACCTTCTTTTGGTGCTAAGTAGAATCTTCAAGATAAAGCATCTGGCTTCCCTTGTTGGTAGCTAGGTCTATAGGTAATGACTAAAGTCGAATCTAAATAAGAAACCACTCCATCTTGCTTAGCAACAATTCAAGACACGAGAAGTCATAAAATACTCGTGATTCATATAGATAGTGATCTTATGAGGGGCACCTTCAAGTAGGCATCGCCAAGTCTCCAAGCAATCCACAATACCTAGAAGTTCTTAGATCATGAATTTCATAGTTGATTTCTGTAGCAAAGAATTTTCTCGAGTGGAAAGCTACTGGATGAACTCGGTTGTCATCACCGATTTGGGATAGAACAAATCCAAGTGCAAAATCCAATGCATGTCTCCATGATAAAGGGCTTCAATGGATCTACATGGATAGGCATGGGTGTTGATGTGAAGGCTACTTTAATCTTTGAAAAGCTTGTTCAACTTTTTGATCCCATAAAAACTTGTCCTTTCTAGTTAGGTTGGTGATGAGGGGCAAAATAATCACTGCAATCCTTAATAAGGATTTTATAAAATTTTGTAAAATCCCAAAAAGCATTGAAATGCCATTTTAAAATAGTTTGTACCTTCTTAGAATCCATAGAAATTCCCTTCTCAGGAGGGGCGTTCCCCAAAAACTCAATTTCAATTTGATGAAAAGAACACCTTTCCAACTTTGCATACAAGCCTACTTCCTACAATTTATGTAAGAGTATTTTGACATGATGCTCATGCTCCTCTTGGTTCTTGGGAAAAATCAAGATGTCATCCAAATAGATCACAATAAAGTCGTCCAAGTATTCTTAAAAGATCTCATTCATTATATGTTGGAAAACTGTCAAAGCATTCATGAGACCAAATGGCATGACAACATATTCAAAATGCCCATACTTTGTATGAAAACTCGTCTTCCATTCATCGCCTTCCTTTATCCTGACAAGATTGTAAGTGCCACGAAGATCTATCTTGGTAAAGACTTTGGCTTTCCCAAGTCATTCAAGGAGTTCTAGAATCAAGGAAAGAGGGTAGTGATTCTTGATAGTAATCTTATTAAGCCCTCTATAATCTACACATATATGAAGGGATTCATTTTTTTTCTTTATGAATAGAATTGGAGCATCCACTGGAGATTTTGAATGACATATGAATCCCTTGGCAAGATTCTCATCAATATATTTCCTCAACTCTGCTAATTCATCTTGGGATAGCTTATAAATGGGGCCGAAAGAAGGTTGAGCTCCTTCTTGTAAACCTATTGCACAATTATAAGTTCAATAGTCTAGTAGCATATCCCCATTCTTCTTTTCAAACACATCCTTAAAGTCTACATATTGAGTTGGGAGTGTATCCAAGCTTTGGTCCTTTGACTTCTCCATTGGAATTGCATAAATCAAAAAGCATGGATTCTTCTTTGCTTACCACATGAACATCTTTGCCCCAATGTATATTGGTCGAGAATTCTTCATTTTACTAGCCTCCGTTCAACCTTTTTAGACCTCCAATTGATATCGTGGTTATATAATTCTAGCTAGGGCAACCAATTAACAACAATACAATTTAGGCAATGGATGATGTTGAAGGTTATATGTGATACAAGACTCCTTAGGGTAACTTTTATGGGTCAAGTCTCATACCTGAAGGCTGATATCTCCCGAAGCACGAGATCGACCATCAATTACTATTGCACATATTGGCTTTGCTTTCCTTAGAAGTTGTATACCATGTTGCTTTGCAAATTTCTCATCCATAAAGCATACTATGCCTCTAGATTCTAACAAAGCTTGTCTATCTATCTATCTTCCTTTATAGGTAACATAAAGCTAAACATTGGATCTACAAATAGAAGGAGACCTTCCTTTGGATTTCTTGAAGCTTTGTCTAGCCACATGGACACCATGAATTTTCATCCTTCCTCTGTTAGGATAATATTTAGCTATGCGTCCCGATTAGCTACAATACATGCATGATCAATTAATGCATCGCCTTTGTTTTCCTTAAGCTATCAATGGCTTAAACAGCATCATATCAATTTGCCTAGGCTCTACCTCAGATACTTGGTCTTCTTGGGCAGTTGGGTCTTCAAAAGTCTTCATCATGCATCAATTCAAAGCGGCTCCTCGACGTCTTTCTTATCTTCTCTCAAACAAGCGGTTGTCAGATTCAATTGCTTGAGAGAGAAATTCACTAAGTGTATGCACTTTGGGCATGGTGAACAAAAGATCTTTAACATCATCTTTTAATCCCCAACGGAATTGACTAATAAAATAATCTTCATGCCATGTTAAATCACATGTGAGTTGCCAAAATTCTAACGCATAGATCGAGGCAAGTCTCAACCCTTGGCATAAATTTCTAATCTTTGTTTCAACAACTCTTGCTTTGTCTACTTCTCCAAAATGTGGCAGAGAACTCTTGTAGAAAGGCCTCAAAATTGTATAGCAATGGGGATACCTTCTCAAGAAAGGGGACAAACCAAGAGAGAGATGTACCTAAGAGGAGAGTTCCTACGAGGCCATCCCTAGAAGCATCATTTGGGAAATGATTTGGTTGCGTATATTTAAACAATCATACCTACTGGAGGAAACCTCTGAATTTTGACCTTGTGCCATTAAATTTCTCTAGAAGACTGACCTTTGGTTCTTTCCTATATTGACCGTGAAGATTGCCAGTAGTAGTTGATGGACCTCTAGCTTGATATAGGTTTGTCTCTTGAATTTCTTGAAGTTGTCGTTGTAGGTCTTGCACAACTAAGCCCGAAGTTTGTGGTTGCTCTGCTTGTAGCTTTGCATTACTTTCTTGAAGCTCTTGGATTTTCTATTGCATGCTTTGTAAAAAAGCGACAATACCTTTTATCGCGAACTCCAAGCAGACTAGGTAAGATCGTAGTAAGAGAGTCTTGCCAAACTATTATGAGCAAGGCAAGTGCTCTTCGAGAGCAAGGAGATTGCTCTCACAACTTACAAGAGAAGAACTTGAAAGAGAAATTAAACTAGAACTTGATTGCAAGATACTCGCTTACAAGAAAACTTGATTACAAGAGAATGCTTACAAGAGTGCAGCTTGATTACAAAACAAGACTCGATGCAAGACAACACTGTAACAAGACAAGAACTAGAAGAGAACTTACCTCACAGGAGTCTCACAACTAGTGTTGGCAAGACTGAAGGGCTTGTAACCCAAGACCCCTATTTATACTAGACTTGAGGAGGTTAAGGAAAATAAGCATCATTGATATGAAAGTGATGACATAAGCAATATTGATGTAAGCATTAATGCAAGCCTCTTCTAGAACTTTCCAAAGAATACACCTTCTTAGAATTGTCTAGTACTTTCTCAAATGTTCAAGAATGTACTAGAATGTTTTAGAATCTTCTAGAAACTGATGGAACCAACCAAGGGTTGCCCTTGCTTGAGCATCCGTCGCATTGCTCGAGCGTCCGTTGCAGTATGTTTGGTGGTGATAAAAAGTGAAGGGCATCTTCTTCCTTTTTCGCTCTCTTGACTTGTTAGGGCAACGGGATCCATGGTCCCACAACTTGTGGAAACCAAACTTCAAGGCCATGAGGCAATATCACTATCTTAAGGATGCAACTAATAATGTTACAGAAGCTCTTAGTAAGATCCTGAAAGTACATGCTTTATCATATATTAGAACCGCAATATAATTCCATTCTTTGAAGGGGTGTTCCAAGCACATCCTCACTTTGGAAAGGTTTGGCAACCAATCCAAGGTGGAACACATATCCAAAAAGCCTAGACAATCTAAACATTCAAAAGTTGGCTATCAAAAGAAAAGTAGAAATAAGGTAATCTAGTGTCATGAAGCATCTAGATAGTGTTGGACACCCTACATACACCAAAATTTGGCCTTGGTGAACTAGTTCTTAAATTGGCCCCATATGAAGACTTTTGCATAGACTTATGTATGCAATTGCCCATAACATGAGCTCAACAATGAATTCCCCATATAAATTTAGGCCATGACAAATATAAATCATCATAGACCATTTGTGTGCGATATCTTTTTGACATCAATTTGAGTGGAAGTGTTGCCTTCCAAAGATTGAATAGCCTTATTGTACTTCTTTAAACATGATTTTTCGAAACATCATCTATGCAATTTTCCTTTTCGGTAGTTGTTCACCCTTGGATGAGTTTTCATATCTCACAAAAGATGGGGCAATAAATGGAAATATTAATCATCCCAAAATCTTCACCCAAACACTAGGCAACAACCTATGTACTTGCACTTTTGAATTTACAATTTAAAAAGATGGCAAAAAAGCCTCCCCATTTCAATATATAATAAGATGTTCTCTTTTGCATTATAATTAGGAAAGATAGAGACCAAGAAAATCAATGTGTAGTGTGGAGACCTTGACTCTAAACATTCATAGATAGAGACGAAGAAAATCAATGTGTATTGTGGAGATCTTGACTCTAAACATTCATAGATATTGCAAGTGTTTATTAGAAGCCTTGGCTCGAACATTCATTCAAGTATTTCAATCCAAACAACTAGAAAACTACCATGTGCTTAGTTTAAAATCAAGCGCTAATTCTGGATGAAGAAAAACCTAAGCCGGGAGCAACGAGTTATTCTGTCAAGTTTGAGTGTCTAATGGTGTATTTGGTGTCAAGTTCGAGTGTCTAATGGCGTATTTGGTCCGAGAATGCACCGATTGATCCAACTGCATAAGCACTTGCGTTTTTCATGAACATGAAAGTTTGTTTTCATCTTTCTGGACTATATGCTCATCTTTTCGCCTACATCAGTGTAGAAGGAGCATTATGGCCGTACCATATTGCACTTCTTAAAGACATTAAGCTGCACATCATAGAACTTCTGAACATTCAGCTTCTTTGTACGTCACTGATCAAACTATCAGATGCCACCACCTCACATTAACTGATGATAGAGAGTGCATCCTAAAGTAATGCTCGGAGGCAGAAAGAGAGAGAGAGAGAGAGAGAGAGAGAGACCGACCCTTTTGGAATGAGGTGAATTGTTAATTTCTCTCAAGGCCCTAGCACCTCTCTCGAGGGCCTCAGGATCAAAGCCAGACTTGGACTCATCGTAAGAGTGTCGGCTAGCGTCCTCTGCAGGAGGCGCGGAGGGAGAGTTTTGCGTGCCCGGAGGAGGAGGAGAAGGAGAGGAACGGAAGGGGAAAAGGAAGGAGGCGGCTCCGCGCGAGCCGTCGGCGTGCGCCGGTTCGTAAGAATACTGCTGCAAGGCCAAGTAGGTCGACGCCCCGACGAAGGCCGACGCCATGGAAGCTGCGCTCGCCATCCTTCCCATTGGGTCGTCTTAGCTTCTTCGCATGCCAGAGAGGCTCCTTGTGCAACAGGGTTTAAGGTTTAGCAGAAGAGAAGACACGCAAGTACGTTCTACAGGGTTTAAGGGAGATTTTAGGAGATTTTAGGAGAAAAGAGATGCACATGAGTGATACTAGGCACTCCATGCCTAGGCCATCCCAAGCATGACACCAAACCACTATTTTGTACTAAGAGTAGAACATCTAGAGGGTCAGGTAGCACAAAAGTGGTAGAGCATGGGCACGGGCACACGCAAAGGGCAAGAGTGGCCAAATATACAAGCGGGCAAGTGGCGAGACGGGGAGGTTGGGCCAGGTGCAAATGGCACAATGAAGGCCTACATTTTGCTAATGCATGCTCCCTCTCAAAACATTTTATTAAGAGGTTTGAGGGCATATGAGTACACATCACATGACACCCTGCCCCAAACATCTTAATTATATATATTAATATATAGTAAAGATAAAGATTATAGATTAGGATTTAGAAACGAAGGTCCTTGTGCAACATTAATGTTTTAGAGAAGCAAAAATGTACATTGATATAGGTGTTAATAGTTATCAATGTTTAAGAGAAGAGAAGACATGTAAATATATTCTATTAGGGTTTAACAAAGATTTTAGAAAAAGAGGAGAAATGCAAATAGGTTTTTATCAAGATTTCGATGGAAGAGAAGAAATGCAAATAGATTTCATTGAGATTGGAGAGAAAAGATCCTCATACAACATTAAAGTTTTAAAGAATCAAGAATGTACAATGCAATGGTTATCAAGGTTTAAGCGAATAGAAGAGAATATGTGCAAATATGTTCTATTAGTGTTTAAGAGAAAGGTTTTAAGAGAGGAGAAGAAATGCAAATAGTAATGCATCGGATGGAGATACCTTCATCTTATAGGTCCACTTACATGGCTGTGCATATTTGCACTTAGGCAAAGGAACTAACTCCTAGGTAACATTCTTTTTTAAAGAATCCATATTTGATTGCATAGCCCTCTTCCACTTATGATAGCCATCCCTAGTCATAGTATCAATATAATAAGAAGGATTACCACAATCCATGACCATGACAATGTCTAGAGATGAATTATATCTATTTGGTGATCTAGGAACCCTCGTACACATGTGTAAAACTGGCTCAACAAGAGTCTTTGTCTAACCCGCTTGTCTATCCTATATAACATGAGGCTGTCCATCATCCCATGGCACTCCTCCCTTTCTCACCATTAACAAGCTATCCAAGCCCTGCATCATGTGAAACAGGTTGTACAATCTGCTCATATGCTAGCTGCCCATCCTCTCGAAATTCCACTATGCGGATCTCAACCATGTTAATAAATTATCTTATCCTCATTAAAGATGACATCATGGCTATGTATACCCTTCTAGATTCAAGAATCCACAAGAGATAGCTCATTTCACCTAACTCTCCATAGCTAAGAGAAATACATTTCTTGAACTTAGGATCAAGATAACTTCGCTTGTCCCCAAGTACATGCATAAATGCCTCAAAAACCAAAAATAATCAAGTGATCATAACTAGGTCTCTTGCCAAACCATAAGCCATCTGATAGCTTGGTAGGAAACTTATTGATCAAATGCATTGCTATCTTTATAGCTTCATCCCAAAATCCATTAGTGAGGCAAGCATTAGAGAGCATACTAAGGACCCTTTCTTGGATGGCCATGTTCATCTTCTTAGCCACACCATTTTAGGTAGGATTCTCATGAGTTGTTAACTCTCTCTTGATATTGATTGACGTAAAAGTTCACAAAGGTATGCAACGTGTATTCTCCACCATTATCAAACTTCAAACACTTAAGCTTCTTGCCTAATTAATTCATTGCAAATGCCAAGAGCTTTTTAAAACCACAAGTGTTAGCCCACACAAATCACTATGAACCAGATCAATACATTCTAATCTTCTACTCCCACTACCTCTCTAATGCAATACTTTAGTTTGCTTTCCAAAGAGACAATGCTCCAAGAAACAAATGTCAAAAAATTTTAGATAAGGAAGATAGTTCAAATGGCACAATGCTTTCATTCTAGTGACTAACATATGACCTAAACGGCAATGCCATAAAGAAATAGATGGTTGTTTAGTAACACCTACAACATGATCTTTAATCCTAAAAACATGCAAAGGATACAAAGTACTAGGTTTTGGTTCTTTGGCCACGGTAAGAAGCCCTGGCAAATCTTCCATGCATGATCACCAATGATCACTCTATAACCACAATCATCAACTTGTCATGTACTAATCAAACTTTTTGTAAAGTTTGGAATATAACATACATTTCTCAAGACAAAAGAAGAACCATTTGGCAATTACAAGTGTATATCCCCAATATTAAGAATGTCACATGCATAGTTATTTCCAAGGCAAACACATCCTCTCTTTCCATCATCATAACTAGAGAACCACTCTCTATGTAGAGTAATATGAAACAATGCTCCAAAATCCAAAATCCAATTTTGAGACATACCATTATCCATGACAACCAAGAATGCTTCACCCAAAGAGGTTACATACAAAACATCACCATCATCACTACTATGTGCTTTTATCTCCTCTATATTCTCCTTGCTTTTCTCTTCCCTTTTGCCATCATCCATGTTTACCTTTTTCCCTTGTGCTTGTTCTTCCACTTGTAGTAGTCCTTTTTAATATATCCCTTCTTATTATAAAAGAAACATCCTACAGCCTTTTTGTTGCATGACATGCTTCTTGACTTGTCTCTCTCACGAAAATAGTGTTAAACTCATTGAGGTGGTTAGACATCGAAGCCCTCTCCTCCATGCGGAGATCAATGAGTTCTTTCAACCAATAAACTTGCAAAGATGTACTTTCTTTTTCATACAAGTTACCAAGCTTTTTCCATATACCATATGTACCTATCACATCTTTCACATTTAAATACATAGACTTTCAGGGTGTTAGCATAATAGTGGAGCATGCGAGCTCACCCAATTCCTCCCATGCATCTACATCTAGCTCATCCCAATCCTCCCATATATCCATGTCAGTATAATAGTGGAGTATGCCAATTCATCCATTTCCTCCCATGCATCTACATCCATGTCCTCAAGCTTAATATCATTACATCCATGTGATTCTTCTAGCCCAACACATTCTACATTTACTCTTTCCAATATGAAAAGTTTATCACATCAAGCCTTTCAATATTTAAATGATGCATTCATTGAACTCGATGAATAAGCCATAACGACAAAAGTATGTCTACACACAAAAAAATAGTAAGATATTCCTAATAGCAAGCTTAAAATAGACCAACAAATTGCAAATGGAGTATCCTCAAAGCCAAATAACAACTATCCAAATGTCAAACTAGCATAAAACAAATGAAAAAATGATATTTTAACACTCCCAAAGGCATATGAATTTTCTCAAGCTTTCATAAGTATTCTCACTATCTTCTAAGCATAAAATAATCATTGTTGGGACGAGGCCAAGTACATGCAAATTGCCTTCAAAAAATAATGTTAGCCCATTTAATCTCTATAAAGTGAGCACAAACCAACATGAGAAATCCTTTAATATGATAAAACCATCAAAATTTGTGTGTAACTTGAAGCAAAGAGCAATCCAAGTGCCTCTTTGTCGACTAATGTTTGAATGTTACAAAAAGGTGTCTGTGATAAAATAGATGCCTTGTAGCTTCTAGGTTATTAAAAAAAGTGGAAAAATGGCATGAGCAACCCGACTAAACAAAATACCTTAACACATGTTGTTTTTAGCATAAGCAACCTCTCTATGCATCTGGATCAGTAGCACTATCCCCATAGACATTGTAATCTCAACAAATCATCAAGTTTCTCTCTCTTTCCTTTTCTCTATTATTATAGACACAAGGAAAGCTCTGTTTAAGGTTTGAACTTAAGCCCTTTGCTTAGATCCTCTACTTGCATCAAATAGGCCCCCTATTTCCAAGAGATAAGCTATCCTCTTGCTTAATAAAACCACGTGCTTGCATACATAAAAACCTTACACCAATATCTCTTCTTGAGCAACATCAAAGACCAAGTTGTTTTACTTCAATCCTAGCTGCTAATGCCTATCCTGATCAATACCGAAATGGGCTATTGCTACCCCAAATTGAGCCGCAGTAACTCAAACACCTTCTTGACTTAGATTTGAGTTCCACGACAAAGCTTCACTCCTCGTGCTCCTCTCTTGAAGAATGAGCCTCCATGGACATCAAATGCTACTCTAATATTAGTTGAGAGGGAAGTAATGGTGGGATGTGAGGTAAAAGTTCTGGAGTATAAGAGAGTTGAGAGGGAGAAGAACACAAGAGAGTTATGTGGGTATAAAATGAATTGTACCCTTATTCTTTATTATATTCACTTATATATGACTATACAATTTATACTTATACAAGGGGTACTTGCTCAGCTATAGGCCATTGGCCTTTCCCCTAGCAATACATATATGTTCTATTAGGGTTTAAGAAAGGTTTTAGAAGAGGAGATGAACTACAAATAGATTTTATTGAGGTTTTAAGAAAAGAGAAATATGTTCTATCCAAGTGTAGAAGAGCCATTTTAAGAGAGGAGAAGAAGTGCAAATAGGTTTTATTGAGGTTTCAAAAAAGAGAAAAGTTTTTTAAATGTACATTACAAAAGGTGTTATCAAGGCTTTATTAAGGTTTAAGTGAAATTTTAAGAGAGGATAAGAAATGTAAATAGGTTTTGAAGGGAATATAAACTTTGCAAATACCTTTTGTTAAGGTTTAAGAGAAAATATAAAATGCTAATAATATTCATTATTTTGTAATGCACCAAGAGAACTTGTATTTTGTAATCAACAAGATGATGCTGTGACAAGGGCTTGTCTAAAGGAAGGGCTCATGTTGCGACACACATAACCAAAACGAGGTTAAAAGAAGGATAAAACTAGCAATTTATAATATTAGAAGTTGTATGATTAGTACTTATAAAATAAGATCAAATAATTCCAAATATTGATCATTACCTACTCTATTCACACAATTTAAGAAATGTCGAAATTCTAGATGTCTATGAAGCAAGATGTGGTTTGTACTTGCAAAGTTTAGACTTCTCTATGATTATTTAAATATGTCAATAACATGGTTTGAACACTATGCTTCACACATGATGAATTGGCTAACATGAAAGATGTAATTGCCTTTGAGAATTTATTTGCATTAAGTGTATGTCTTTGTCATTTGATTGAAACCAATGGCTAGTAAACATGCATAAGAATGTCAAAGGTTCATAAGAGTTTGAGCATCAAGTCATTGCAACACAATAACCCACTAGAATTTACTTTGATACAATAATTAACACCTCTTAGATTACCCAAAGCCACCCAACCTACCCATGTACATGACCTACTATATATGTAATAGTAAGCTATTTGACATAGACATCATCAAAGAATCATCCATTTGACTATTTTTACTATCAATGTGGTGAATAATATACTTTGAGCAATCAATAGTTTGGCGCATGCATGATGACTCTTCAAGAATGAGGAATCATTGAGGAAACTCAATGCTTCAAGATTCCATCCGACAAAGAATGGATAAAATACCAAGTCTTCATTAGATCTAGAATTTCATCACACATATGTGTAAAGGTACATACTTGTACAACCTGAAGAGCATTGGCTTGTATTGATTCAAGGATTTTAGCTTGCTTTATATCGTAGGATGTGCATGCAAAGGTTGAAATCCTTATGCTAGTTCCTTGATTAAATTTAAATTACACTACTATTAACAGCAAATGTGAAAGGCAAAGTCAAGGAAGGTCAAAGCAAAGTGAAAGCACAAGTATAAGATTTATTTGATGGTGGATTATTATTTTCAAAGTAATTTAGTGATTATTTTGGGAGACTTATATTATTTTTATAATGGTTGTGTTATTTTGTAAGAGCCCAGCTCATTTAACTTGTGTCAATTGTATTTATCACCCACAATTGTATTTATCACACTTGCAACTATTGTGTAGGTTGTGCACATGGATTTATGATTGCAATAGCACAAGCTAGTCTAATTAGGGCAAGGGATAAGCACGTTTCAAGGATTGAAGCGGCCTAGAACACACAAAGTGGGTAGGACTCTCAAAAGAGGGTGAAAACCCTAATTCACAGTTATGAAAACTCTAAAACGCAAATGGGACATCAACCTAAAGAAGTGACCTAACCCTAATCCTAATCTTGGTCTATATAAGAGTGGGAGGTTTGATTTGTATGTACCTTTTTGGTGAATTTATGTTGTAGAAGCTCTATCAATGTAACTATTGAAGGGAGTGTTAAGAAGATAAGGTGAGAGATTGTTACCAAAGTGAGTTGCATCTTTTGGAACAATAGAAGTCTATCTAATGTCTTGATTATTTTACTTAGCCCAACAACTACCTTGATTTTTCTTTTAGTATAAATTCCATTTCCATTATGTCACACCTCTAAAATGACAATATGGGGTCTTTTAAAAACTGCAAAAACACTATTACACTAATCATGCCTTAGAGAGTTACAAGCATGGCTTAACAGAGCATGAGTACTAGCATACCATGCAAGCCCCGTAGGGGCATTATCATGGTCTCAAATAGATCATCATGTACGTGAGAAGAACCAAAATTTTAGAAGGTTTTTATGCAAGTCTAAAAAGCTTGAATAGTTTTCTTTCCAATATTCAATTAGTAAAAGGGTTTGTGAAGGGAGGAAGCAATCTCTTGAAAAGAGCATTATGTATTACAAAGATTGGCTTCTTCCAATAGGAGTTGGGGGCCTCATTCATTTAAGCAAGCAATAACTTCTCAAGAGTTTACAATACCTCATAGCCAAAAACTTACACCATAACTCCCCAAATGTATACATGTTTCCACCAATACCTAAAAGAGATACTTCCTTAAACTTTCTTATGAACACTTTGTGTTAATAAAGCTACTTACATCATCCCAAAGATGAGTCTAAAGGGACTTACATCATCCCAAAGATGAGTCTAAAGGGACTTACATCATCCCAAAGATGAGTCTAAAGGGACTTCTCTAACAAAAAGTAGGATTCACCTGAGTGTTAAGAAATGTGCCCTAACCTACAAAATATGTGTTGTCCCTAGAACATGCTTCCTTTTGAAAGGTAGAGCTTGAGTGGAAGCACACATCTGGAAGCAAGAGCTGTGGCAGATGGAGCAAGAGAGAAAGAGAGAGAGATATCGTATGTGGGAACTTCAATAGTCATAATGTGTGACTAACCTTCCCTTATTCAATAGTCATTAAAAGAATAAAGAATAAAATGACAATGATGGGCACTTGCCACTTGTAGTGTACATGTGTGTGGTCATGGTGTGTAAAGTAAATACAAGGTAGTGTAGGCACATGCGCTTTTACCCCTAACAATCTCCCACTTAAATGTGAATGTGCCTCTAGTGAGGAGGGGATAAGAAAAAGCAACAAAGTACTATTAAAACTACAGCAGGATAAGGAGTAGATGTCATCTTAGTCTACACCAATCATCTTCCTAAGAAAGGCAAAACGTTCTATTGAGAGACTTTTAGTGAGAAGACATGTAGGGTTATTGTTAATCGAGATCTTGATAAGCTCAACAGACTTATCCTCTACTACCTCCCTAATGAAGTGATAGCACACATCAATGTGCTTTGTCTTTACATGGAAGATTGGATTATTGGCCTACTAAATAGCACTCATAGAATCCAAAATAGTGTAGGATTAATAATAATATCAAGGTCTATCACCAGATAGTCAAGGCTTCCTTGCAAGCCTTAGTGGATGTAACATACTCTATCTCAGTAGTAGATAAGGCCGTGCATTTCTGTACTCTAGACATCCATGAATTAGCACCTCTAGCAAAAGTGAAGATATAACTAGAGGCGGGCTTCCTATTATTTGCATATCCTATATAGTCAAAGTTATTGTAACCCATAATTGTAGTATCTTGACCACCATAACAAGTGCTCATATCTGCAGTGCCTTTCAAGTACCTCATGATACCCTTCACGGTGTCCCAATGTTGTCGACTAGGTGTAGCCATATAGCATGCCACAATCCCCACTACAAATGCTATATTTGAATGAGTGGCTATCATTACATACATCAAACTACTCACAACGGATGCATAAGGGATCTTGGTCATCTGGGCCTTCTACTCATCGGATTGGGAATAATCTTCCTAATGACTGACCTTCACATGGGAAGGTAAAGGACAACCAATAGGCTTAACATCTTGCATATGGAAACGCTCAAGGACCTTCTATATGCAGTCCTTCTGTGTCAAGCAAATGAGTCTTTTAGAGCGATTGCATGTGTTGCGCATGCCAAGAATATGTGAGGTGTGTCCCATATTCTTCATCTCAATGCTCTTCTTGAGTTGACTTTTCAAGGCATCCAGCTCATCATGAGTTCTCCGAACAATCAACATATTATCCACATAAAGTACTAGGAAAATAAGGTTGCCAGCACAAGCCTTCTTTATGTAGTGACGTAGATCCACATCACTATATGTATATCCTTGTGAATGCATGAAAGTATCAAACTTGTGGTACCATTCCCTAGGTGCTTGCTTAAGGCCATAAAGGCTCTTTCTCAAATTGCACACTAGGTGTTCTTTGTTTTTTTCCTCAAAGTCCTTAGGTTGTTGCATATAAATCTTATAATATAGGTCCCCATATAAGAAAGCCGTCTTTACATCCATAAGATAAAGGCCCAAATCTAATTGTGCAACCAAAGCTAGTGCTAAGCATAGGTAGTTACCTTGACCATAGGAGAGAAGACCTCATCAAAGTCAACACCATGCTCCTGCTTAAAACCCTTTGCAAGCAATTTGGCCTTATATGTTGGCTTGGGGTGTCCAAGGGTACTCTTCAACTTGTACACCCCACTTGCATGGCAAAGCACACTTTTCATTAGGCAAAGGAATCAAATCCCACGTATGATTTTTTTACAATGAGTCATACTCTGATAGCATACCTCTCTCCTAATAGTGACTATCACCCCTATGTATGGCCGCATCATAGGTAAAAGGCTTACCAATATTTGTCACCATAACATAGTCTATGGAGGGTACAACCGTATCTCTAGTAGATCCATCACAAAACAAGCTGTGGGACCTGTACATCTTGTCCAACATCATGATCATGGGCCATTGTAAGTTGTCTAATTGGTTGCAGGGTAATAGGAGTCTCCTCCTAAAATATGACTCTGCATACCTCAACTACATGCTCAGGTTGCTTATGCATCTTCTTCTCACATGGAAAACAACATCCTGGCTACACATGACCTTCCTAGCATGTGGATCCCATAGATGATAGTCCATCTCACATACATCCCCATAACCAAGAAAGATACATTCCACTAATTTAGGATCTAGCTTATTATGTTTGTCTTTGGAAACATGGCAAAAAGCCTCACATTGAAAGACACACAAATAAGCATACGATGGAGGTTTTCTACACCATACATCCTCTACAATTTGACAACCAATAGAAGTGTATTGGGATCTATTTATTAATTGTATGGTAGTAGTAACTGCCTTAGCCCAAAAATATTGTGATAAGCCTACCTAGCTAAGCATACTATGGACTCTCTCTTAAATCGTCCTACTCATGCACTCTGCAACACCATTCTGGGGCGGGGTGTAAGGGGCAGTCAACTAATGCTTTAATACCCTGCTCACTACAAAATTGCTCAAATGCTTTAGAGACATATTCATCCCCATTATTTGACCTTAGGTATTTCAAACTATACCTAGACTGGTTCTCAACAAGAGCAAGCTAACCCTGAAAGGTAGCCGATACATTTGATTTTTTCTTTATGGGATATGCCTAGACCTTATGTGAATAATCATAAATGAAAGTCACAAAGTACTTTATGCCACCTAGTGATTGGCAGGGCATGGGACCACATACATCAAAATAAACAAGGGATGGAGGCTCACTCATGCATGTAATGCTACTTCTTATGAGAACTACATGTTTACCTACCATAAAGACAATGATCACATCAATCAAAACATTTATAGTCAAGGGGTGAGAGATACTACAAATTAGAAAGAATTTTTATTTCTTTTAAGGGCATGTGTCCAAGGCGATGATGCTATAACGATACATATGGTATGTCCATAGCCAAAATATAGTAAATAGATCTAGATATAAGCAAGGGATAGAGGCTACCAGCCTTAGCACCTTCAGCAAAGACAAGATTCCCATGTGTAATCTTCCATATGGAATTACCAAAATATACATGATACCCTGCATCGTCAACTGTCTAACTGAGAGTAGGCTTTTGGTTAAAGTCAAAACATGATGTACATCATGTAAAACAAAAGTGTTTCCTGAAGCAAACTATAGTCTAACATGACTAATGCCAATAATATCCAATGCCAGGTCATTTCCTAGTATCACAGAACCTATAATGTTGCGATAGAAAGAAAATCAATCCTTATGTGGGATAACATGAAAAGAAGCCCCTAAAACAAGCAGCCAATGTTGAGAAAAAGTAGACGAGGCATCAACCAATTGACTGGCATTAAGAGAAGAAGCTACCAAGATGTAATCATCATTCGACTTGGGCTTCAAGGCATTTACCTCCTAAATTTTCATGCTAGACTTGCTAGTAACAATGCTATGATCATCAAACTTATCTTGCACTTTATCCTTTTCTTTCTCCTTACACTTATCATCATGTATCTTATGGCATTATGGCCTAATATGACCCTGTTTTCCACAATAATGACATGTAAGATAGGCTAATGACCATGGGACTTACTATGAGATTGCTCTCGTGAGATTGAGACATTTGCGAGTCTCTACCACGACAGTCATTACCGCTCTTACCTTCATGTTTGCCCTTAACCCTCAATGCATGAGAAGTATGGGATGTATCCACATTCTTTTTGTTTATCTCCTCTGTGAGAGTGAGGCACCCTCAACATCTTAGAGTTTCAAACTATCCTTAGACACACTAGCATACATCGCAGTACAAAAAGTGTCCCATGACTCAAGAAGTATCACAAGCAAGAATAAGGGAGAAAGATTATCCTTAAACTCAATGGCATGTGAAATCAACTAGCTGAAAATCAAGTGAAACTCATTCAAATGTGCATACACACTAGTCATTTCCTTCATGCAAAGGTCCATGACCTATTTCAATCAATACATCTATGAAGTAGGACTTTTCTTATCATAAAGATTACATATCTTCTCCCATAACTACCAAGCACTATCCTTAGATGCCACAACATTGAAATAAACATGATTTGACAATGACAATATAATAGTGGATTTACATAGCTCATCCAACTCATCCCAAGTATCTTGATCAATGCCTTTGGGCTTTACATTCTTGCTTTTCAAAGGCCTAACTTGCTTCTTTTGAACCATACTTGTCATATCTATGTCCTCCAATAGGTGAAGTTTGTGCCATCAAGCTTTTCAATCTTTAAAATAGCACTATCATTCAAAGAACTGGACATAATGACACTATATCAATGTAAAATACAAGAGAATGGGCTATTGTAAATTATTGAAAATTAGCCCCCAAACTCATCCAAAACACATAAAAACTTGGAGGGAATACCAAAGTATAGAGTTGTTCACCAACTACAAGTAATAAACTGCCAAAGTTCAATGTTTGCTGTCTAAGACATTGTTGAAAATTGTAATTACAACAATGGTGAAATAAACGTAGTTGTATATATCAATCCAACTATGAAAAAATAGCTAAGAAAGCAAGCTCCCACTACTAGGGATACAGTGAATAAAACTAGCAATGACTAAGCAAAGACCATCGGTATCAAAGACTATTACAGAATCAAATTGTTAGTAAGCCATATATCCCATAAGCATATATATAATTGAAAGACTACTGACAAAGGTAAACCAATGTCCAAAGCATACGTAATCAAATCAATTCATAAGAGGAGGTAATTGTATTTGATAGCATATACATGACCCAAGAGTCCCACTGTCTCAAAGAACTAAGCTTTGCCAAGTAAGTACAAGTGTCTTCCACACTAGAAGAGAATCTAGAATACAAAGCGAGAAAGCAAAAATCAAGACATATATATCAAAGCATATGGGAATCCCAAGCGCATCACAAATACTTCTAGGAGCATAAGTATCAAATGAGCCTTCAGTACTCGTAAGTGAGTGAGCATAAAAGCTAAAACAACATACTAAAAGCCCAAGTACATAAAATGTAGTTCAAATCCAAGTGTCAAAGCATGTCATAACCATATCTAGGCTCATACAACAATGTTGGATACCACCATAGATATTTAGCATACCTAAAATACCATGTAGGCACAATAGGCATTCAAAGCATGAAGCTCACTATTGTATGCTTATGAGATGCTTATTGTCCAAACTATTATGATAACAATAAATCTCTCCACCAAAACTAAGCTAATCAAGTTCTAAACAATCGAATAGCATCCCAAAAGCATAACTATACCATTCATACACCAAAATAGTATCCTTGAAGTATCAAACATGCATTATGGAATTTATTGTTTGCTATCCAAACCAAAATTGTTATGTTCTATGTGAAATAGATAATAGAAAACTCCATAAATTCAACTTTGCGAGTACCCAAATCTGTAGCTCTCCTTGTGCTCTTTGTTTTTAGCTATAAAACTTATGAATCCGATACTGTATACAAAAGTTATTGCCAAAATACGATAGTGTTATCAAGCTACCATAACTATCCATGACTTCTACAACATGCTCTGTATCCACTCAAAATGGATAGAATGGCTACTTCTCAGCTCAATATAGCACTCAACAAGGCTCAACTAAGCCTTGGGAAGCTTCTTGACAAGCCAAATAGAAGCACATGCATAGATGCAAGAGCAAAGCAAGAACTATGGCGGCAGATGGAGCAAGAGAGCAAGAGAGAGATATCATATGTGGGAATTCCAATAGTTACAATGTGTGATCGACCTTCCATTATTTAAGAGTCATTGAAAGAATAAGGAATAAAGTGATTATGATGGGCATCTATCACCTGTAGTGTACATATGGGCAGTCATGGTGTGTGAAGTAAATAAAGGATAGTGTGGGCACATGTGCCTTTACCCCCAACACCTTGATTCTCCTTGATAGGATTAGTCACCATATTGTGTTAATCTTCAATTTACAATCTTGGCCTTTTTGCATTTGAGTACACCATGTGCTCAGTAAAACAAGCACAAAATTTGGTAAATGACCTATCCAATGCTCAAGTTTAATACATCATACATTGAGCATCTAATGTTAAACAATCTTTCACCTTTTCTTGTATGTTAATCTCCCCTTTCTCAAATTAGTGCAAGCTTATCTAGTAAGAAGGGATTACTTTGATTTTTTTTGTATTCTTTCTCAATAAGTTCATCATGCACTTCATTGTTATTCATGGATGATTAGCATAAATTTGTTTATGTTCCTCTCATGTTGCTTACTATGTGTCTACTCTCATATGATCATGCTAGCACACTAAAGTGCTATCTATTTCCTTAAAGAATATGGTGGTCAACTACCTTGGTTCATTCAATAAATCTTTAGCCACTTTGAAGGTCTAATGCTTTTTGAAACTAGGACTTAAACTAAGTACAAGGTTGGGTTTTTAGAATGTACTTGACTTGCCTTTTCATACTTGGAAGCACTTAGTTTCTCATGTTGTACTTGAGGAGTGGTACAGTTTGGGATAGGTCCCTTGGTGTTTTCTTTTTCCTTGTTGTTTTAGTAAATCTATGGCAGTTTCTCAAACAACTATTTGATTTTATAGATAGAGTACATGCTTTTGAGGCACTTTCCTCTTGCGTTGTCTTTTTTAGTGTTTGCCCCTCCTAGTTAACCTTTTCCTTGATTGTTACCCAATGCTTGCAACATTGTCTCTTAAATTGGGTACATGTTGCCCATTTCCAAGTTTGTGTTGCACCTTATTTTCTCCTTTGTTAACAAGGACCTAGTTACTTGCTTAAGATTTTCCTTTGAGGATTGTTGTAGGATTGCCACCAAATATTTATCCCCCTTGCCAAAGGAAGCTCCAAATTTTTGGAGTATTGTTGTATTGCTTTATTGTTCGGTCCCTTTAGCTAAAACCTACAACTATTCTTGAATCCTTTAGCTCTTTCTCCAGGAGAAGCAAATTTGACACTTTAGCAAGGTCACTTAATGTAGCAAGCACACACATTGCTCCACCACGCGTTTGGTCAAACAAGTAAAGAAGCTTTGATCGCTTGACTAGCACCACTTTCTCCAAGCTAGATGTCATAGGTATCACTCGAAAAGTTCCAAACTTGGTCAAAGCTCGAATTTTCATGATTGTTTTCTGCCCTCGTGGTGGTGAGTTCTTCTTATGGAAGACCACCAAGTTTGCAACAAGGTTTTCAATGTACTCCTTCAAAGCTAAATCCTTCCGTCGATCTGCATACCGAGCTCCTCCTTGTCTTGACGCAAACTTATCTATATACAGTATGTCCTGAATGACAAAGTCAAATAAAAAAATATAATTAGCAACTAACCTAGAGTTATCAAAAAGCGATGAAACTTGACGGTAGGGTGTATCGGGTCCCCCGGGGTCCATTGATGAAATCTTGGCAAGAAAGTGGCCTTAGACACCGGGACAGGGTAGCTACAAGTATCATTTTTGGCCAAGATTTCACTGGTGGACTTTGGGGGACAAGAAAGTGGCCCCAAACACCTGGACAGGGTAGCTGCAAGCATCATTTTTGGCCAAGATTTCGCCGGTGGACTCCAGGGACTCGATGCACCCTACTGTCAAGTTTCATTACATAAAAATATATGGTAGTTAGAAATCTCACCTTCTCCAGATCATCTTGTATCTTCCTTTCCTCGTGTGTTAGCAAGGCACCTCTTTGGGCAGAGGGATCTACAAACTCCTTGGTAGAAAGCTGGGGCCTTCGTTCGAATAGATCATGTTGTAGTGCTTCAAATTCAGCATCTGACACAAGGTAATCTTCTTCAACATAGGTAATCTGCTCCTGTGCTGCTATGATGGCACTTACTGTATCTAAGCTTGTGCCATCATATCTTCTAATCTCTGCCATCGTCGGATGCACATCCATGTTATCATAATCAATCACGTCTTCCATCGAATCCTTGACTAGGATGGAAAACAACTATTCTTTCTTTATTTCCAAGTATTGCAGCATATCCGACAGAAGCAAGTATTGTACACCATCTACTTCAATGGGTGTCAAGGAGGTAAGGTTGGGTTTGTCGACTTGTGGCCGTTTTGAAGAAGATGGCACCATGAGAGCTAACCCTTGCTCTGCCACCATCCTGATGTTCCTCTTCAACATTAATGAGCTCTTCAATTGGCTCTTCTCTTGTGTATGTGATAGCAATAACCTATGGAGTTGTATCTTCATCACTCTTCTCCTCTAGGGGTGTATCCAATGCAAGGAGGTAAATTGCCAATGCACAATCACACTCCACAATATCCAAAGGTGTTGTACCTAGTGCACTGCTCATGGGAATAGTGCATACTCTGTGCGAAGAATCCACATGGGCTAGACACCTATTCACCACTTTTTGGTGATTCTTCCCTACCTGAAATACCATGAGCTACTCCAAAGGCACCCAAGTCATGTCGGATCTCTCGATGGAGTATGTGCATGTAGCAATGGTGGTGCTCACAAAGTCTTCCAAAACTTGAAGGGGGGGGGGATCCACTGATGAGAGCATGCTTTCAAGGTTGAAGTTCTTAGAGAAAACTTGAAATATCTCATTATCTTGGCTGGCAAAGATAGTCTCGTGGATCCATTTGTTAAAGTGTACGCGAGCATCCATCGTAGCAGGCAGGAGGGATGTGGTAGATGTAAAGACATGAAGAGAGAAAGTGTGAAATAAAATAATGAAACAAGAACTAAACTAGTTCTACCTTAAAAACCTTAAGTTTTAAACCATTAAGGGTTGTTCACATACGATATTTAGTTATGGCTTTACTTAATGTCTTTGTAAAGTTTATATACATAAGTACATGTGTCAATGTGGAAAATATATAGTAAGTGTATGATTTTGCATAAATACCATAATTTTTAAATATTGCAAATTTGCAAGCGATAATATTCTATTGGCCAAAAAAATCCAAAAATTTACAAGTGTTGGATATTACAACTTGTGGTGTTGGGATTTTTAGGGAGACTCTACAATTTCTAAAATATGTGAAGCTGTCGAATTTTTCTACCATCTAGTTTAAAATAGAAGCTAGCGGGTGGATTTTGCATTAACATTGTAATTTCCTAGCGCATTATACTCAAGGGCCAATCGTCCTCCATTTGCGACACTTGGGGCTCATGGCCCCCTTAGAAATGACAGTAACATCCATAGTTGCACTTTTATGCGTGTCTTGATCAAGGCACAACCATTTACCCTTGAGCAACCTCCATCTATGATACTTGAACACTAGGCATAAAGTCTGTCATTTGACAAAGTACTTGTAATTGGAAAAGAAAGTTGTAATATCCCAACAAGCTATCGAGTTTTCCCACCATCTAGTTTAAAATGGAAGCTAGCAGGTGGATTCTGCGTTAACATTGTAATTTCCTAGTGCATTATACTCAAGGGCCAATCGTCCTCCATTTGCAACACTTGGGGCTCGCGGTCCCCTCACAAATGACACTAACATCCATAGCTACACTTTCATGCGTGTCTTGATCAAGGCACAACCCTTTACCCTTGAGCATCCTCCATCTACGATACATATAAATTTTACTTGAAAGCCATGTCCCTTGTTGTGACTTGACACTCTCACTGTGTCAGGACTGTGAGTAAATTTTTATGTCCAAGTTTTACCTAGAATCCTTATTACATAATCCTTCGATGCACTTTTTATGACGTATGTGCTTTTGGTATGTCTCAAACCCTTACATTCCTTGAACATATGTGCAAAAATTGCAATTGGTATGAACCAGCTTACATGTACATTCTTTGAGCCAATGCTTGGCTTCATAGAGTTCAATATGCCTATAGAAACTTTTGTGCTACACATGTGCAAAATGTTGCTACTACACAATGGCCATTCTATGCTATTGAGATTTGGTATGTGCATAGACTCAAGGGTTCCATATTCTCGACCCCCCTTGGGCAATATGTATTTGAAGTCATAGAAAAAAACAAGGTCCTCTTTGAGTTACTTAGCTGTATGCCCCTCAAAGAGCAATCTACCAATTTCAAGGTGGTAACACTTAAAAGAACCTGTGAAACTCTTGACATTTTGCCACTCACAGCAATCTGAAGGGTATACTTTTGTAAATACGAGACAAGTAGTTACATAGATATTATGAAATTTCTCATTCTCAATGAGTTTCAAATACTTATTGTTTGCAATGTTTCATTGAAAGGGCACAATGGGCGCAAAATGTATTTGTTTTTGCATGAATACATCTTGTACCAATGCCTCTATCAAGGTGAGAATAAAGATTCCTTTTTCTGAGAGCTAAAATTTTACCCTTCCAGTGCTTTGATACATTTGCAATTTTAGATGCTTTCACCCTGAAAGCTCCCTTCATACTTAGATGCATATGTACCCAAGACGAGCAATGATACGTATCAACAGTGATCCAATTCCCTTCTTCATCTTTTCTGTTATGTAATTCTATCGAGAGAATGCCTGTTCTTCTCTTAAGCATTATAACCTAGGCATTAGATGTAAAGAAGTATGTATTAACCCCTAAACAATAAGCATTTTAAGTAGTCTAGTAATCACTAATATGCCATTCAAATCAACATGGCATTAAGAGATGTTTACACTTTTGTAAATAGACACAAACATCGATATCAAAATGCATGTGGATATGTACATCGACACAAAGTATAGATTCAATTTCAAGGCATCACTTTAATCATACCATTTACATGAAATATAATGAAAAGAATAGCACAAGAATACTTAGAGAATTTTGCCAAAATAAATTTTATTATAATGAATAAGAGTTTAATTTGACGCAATGCATTGTATGAAACGTGGGTATTACAAAGTCGTTGTTACAAGGATAGCAGCCACATGGCATGGAAATCTTAATAGGCACATTGGATTGACACTTGAGATATTCTATGACTCAACACATTGTGTGTTATATGGATGATACGATACAAGAGTTTTACGGATCATTGCCAACTAGCATGGAGATCTGAATGGACACATAGGACCAATAAAGCAGAGGATTTTTGAACCATTGACTTCCAGCAGATCCATATAATCCAGTACAAAGGAATCACTCACCACAGCAAAATAGTCAATCGAGAATTATGTGCTTTACCTAAACCTTGTACAATACTTGCATGTACAAAAAAAAACCTACACGAATCCCTTTTGACAAAAAATATCTACATAACTGCATGAATAGAAGCAAAACAAAATAGGGCTAATTTACCTATAAACTGATTTGCTAAAGATAAGATTGAATTGTTGTTGATCAAAATCCATTGCAAATGATGAATTTAAAAAAAACATCAATCCCATCAAACATAAAAGTCACTAATCAAATGAATAATTTTTTGGCATAACAAAATATGGCAGATTTACCAGTAAATCAAGCTACAGAATCTCTACTCTACCTTGTGTAAAGTGCTGCAATAACAATTGATCCTTAAGTTAGAACTAGCATCAAACCCTATTGTAAAGATATTAGAAAAGAGAAAACACAAAGAGGAAGAAAGAGAGAGTGTGCGAGTACGCAGGAGAGAGAAAGAAATGAGCACCTATCCAATCTTGTCCAAATTGATCTATGCAAAAGAGAATGGCAAGAGTTAGTGTTTACATGAAGGTATACTGAAAAAATAGTAGAAAAGAGGAGACATAGAGAGAGAAAGAGAGACGGAGAGAGAGATGAGCATTTATGCAATGTCACCCAAAATGCTCTGCAATAAAATAACAACAAGGGTTAGAACTAACATCATGCTATATTGAAAAGACAATAGCAAAAAAAAAAACGAGAGAGAGAGAGAGAGAGAGAGAGAGAGAGAGAGAGAGAGAGAGAGAGAGAGAGAGAGAGAGAGAGAGAGAGAGAGAGAGAGAGAGAGAGAGAGAGAGAGAGAGAGAGAGAGAGAACACATTTTCCTCTTGTTCTAAATAAACTCTACAAGAAAACAACAATTAGAACTAGCATCAAATTCTATTGAAAACACAACATAAAAGAGAAACAAAGAAACAACAGAGAGAGAGAGAGAGAGAGAGAGAGAGAGAGAGAGAGAGAGAGAGAGAGAGAGAGAGAGAGAGAGAGAGAGAGAGAGAGAGAGAGAGAGAGAGAGAGAACACATTTTCCTCTTGTTCTAAATAAACTCTACAAGAAAACAACAATTAGAACTAGCATCAAATTCTATTGAAAACACAACATAAAAGAGAAACAAAGAAACAACACAGAGAGAGAGAGAGAGAGAGAGAGAGAGAGAGAGAGAGAGAGAGAGAGAGAGAGAGAGAGAGAGAGAGAGAGAGAGAGAGAGAGAGAGAGAGAGAGAGAGAGAGAGAGTGTGTGTGTGTGTGTGAGAGAGTGAGTGATGAGCACCTATGCCTCTTGCCCAAAACAACCTCTGCAATAAAACAACAATAACAGTAAGAAATGACATTAAACCCTATTGAAAAAATAACAAACAAGAGAACATGCAAAGAGAGATAGGTATCTGTGTTTTGCCCAAAATTTGGAGCTTCACAAAGAAAAAAGTGCAAAGGTAAGTAGAATGCTCAAAACCCTATTTACTCTCATCAGGGAGCTTCAATGGAGACGAAAATTCACCAGTATAGAGAAGAGAGGGAAAGTGGTCTCTGCTGCTCAACTTTTGGGTCAAACTGATTTGGTGAGAGGGGAAAAAACCAAAATTGAAAATTCTCCTAAAAAAGGGGGAAAATACGAGGTGAGAGAAACTCAAATTTTGTGTACTATTCATTCTCTCTTTTTTAAAATCCCCCACTACCCTCCAAAATTTGGAGAGAGAAGATTCACCCTCTATGGATGTCAACATCTAGCCTTCCTATTGGACAATCCAAAAGGCTCATATTTTTAAGGGCCCATTTGTGAGTTCATTTTTTTCCTAATGCAAGTGCTTAAGTTCACAATTTGCCCTTTGAGAGGGGTTTTTTGGACCACCAAAAAAGTCAAGAAAGTTGTCTAGATCTTATGGGTAAGCACCTCATCTCATAGAAAAGTGCTAGTGGATTGTCTAGATAGTGTTTTGTTTTTGTAGTACTTGTTGCAGTTGCACTTAAAATTTTCCAAGTTGATCCTTGCACCTAATATACTCTAAAAGTCAATCGATTCAAGGTTGATTTTTCACTTATTCTACATCAAAAAGCATCTTATGACTTATCTCTTGTATTATATAGCTTGAAGCTACACTAATTAACTTTATTGTTCTTGTTACTAGCTTGGACTTGGGCTTCACTGTCAAAATTTATTAAAAATGCAACTTAACTATACTCTCTACATGTACCATAGTTTCACCTCTTAGATGCACTTGTGATATCCAGAGCTTAGTGTAATAGACCTCTGTACCATAATAAAGACATGATTATGCATGTGTTGTGCTTGCTCCTTAAAATAACCTTCCAAATCCATCAAGCTTAAGGCTTCTTCCAAAATCACCTTCAAGGGGAGGGTAGGAGAACATCAAGGCTTTACTTATCTTTCAATATTTTCATTCCCCCTATCTCTCACTCTCTCTCCCTCTAGTCTCTTCTCTCTTTTTCCTCTCTCTGCCTTCAGATTTATTGATTTATTTTCTCTTTTCACCTATCTCTCTCTCTCAATCTCTTTCTCTCCTTCCTTCAAATATTTTTTCGTTCTTTTCTCACATATTTTCTTCTCTCTCTCTCTATATATATATTCCTTTCTTCTCTCTCCCCCTCCCTCTCTCTCCTCTCTCTATATTTGAATTTCTTTCTTTCTTCTCTCTCTTCTCACCAGCATCTCTCTCTCAATCTCTTCCCTCTCCTCTCAAAATTTTTTCTTTATTTTCTCTATTCTCACATTTCTCTCTCTCTAATTTTTTTATTTGTTCTCTCTTCTCACCTCTCTCTCCTTCCAAATTTTTTCATTTCTTTTCTCTCTCTTCTCACAGCTCTCTCCTTCAAAAAATTTCATTTATTTTCTCTCTCTTCTCACCCCCTCTCTCTCTCTCATCTCTCTCTCGTAGAACGGATGGTGAACGTTAGTGGGTGCAGTTGCGCAATGGACCACCAATGGCAGACGAGCAAACGGTGTCGTGGAGTTCGTGCAAGAGTTGCTGAACATGGGGTTCAAGATGTTGCAAGGAAAGAGGCTAACAAGAAGATCTCAATTTTTAATGCCAAAGATCACTATATTGCTTGTCAAGTGAATTACAACAAAGAAACTGCCAACTACTCTTGACAAGAAGTTGCAGTTATAGGCTTACCGCCTTTGAAACATAACTTGTTCAGGACTCACTATTCTAGGGCCTTAACCAACCTCGAAATGTTGTGATAACTGCCACTTTCATCAATTCACACTGAAAATTGGCCAGAATTATGATTTGAAACAGCGTTCCATCTAAGTAAATTCTGTCCCTTACGATTCCAGAATCTTCAGACTGCCCCCTTTTTGACTGTTACAGAGTTGCAAATAGTTGCAAATTCTTGGCCCTTCAGTGAAGTTCCTCCCATGAGGAAGCCAACTATGCTTGCTTAGATGCAACTCCAGAGATATGATGAATTGACTTGCATCAAACCAGTTCTGAAATGGTAAACTAGGATCTTTACAGTAAAGTCTGCTATTAAAGAACTGAAGCAAATCATGCTTCTTGGAGTTGTGTTACTTTCAGAATGTACTCTTCCATTGTTGTTTCCTTGGTTTTACCTTTGAACTTATCCCAAGCATCCCATTTGGCTTTGCCTTTGGGATCAAAAATTCCGGGGTGGCTTGTGTTACAATCACCAACCGTGGCTTGCTTGAACAATCCATAGAGAATCAGCCTGTCTTCATTAGTAGTAGACTCTGGTAGATCCAGAGCATCTTTGGCAGCTTTCTCAAAATCCTCCTAGAGACCCATGTTGATGCTAACGACTGAGGCACAGAAGTCGGTCGGTGCTTGTATAAGAGTCCCTAACTATCTCGCCCTCTACATATAATCTGCGTGTCTTCAGAGAGGTTCCAAGAGGAACCGAGGAAAAAGACGGCATCAAATTATTGTTTCAGGGCCAGAAGAACATTATCAATGGCGAGGAGGCTATGGATTCGATAGGAAACGCATGGAGAAACCTCTAAGATGATCAAGCAGGCCTGATCTTGGTGAGTGAATATGTGATTTTGCTACAGGATGCAGAAGAAATCTCTGATGGAAGGTTTTGTGACAATGTGTAGAAGGGATTAGGCAGTATAAATATGGAAGGAAATTGGACGAAAGAGCAATTGCTGAGTCAGATTCGAGGGGCTTTTGCCTCAGACAGAATTTGAAAGGAAGACGAATGGAGGAAGCACATGGACTACATATACACAGAAGGAAAAGCTCCTCCCCTCTAATATCAGCGCGTCCTTTTTCTCCCCTATTGTGTCTGTTAGAGCCAAAGGAACAATTCACTATCATGTACAATTGGGTTGTCTGGAAGATATGGATTTGCGAGCACAAAGCTCTACTGGACCTTGGTCAAAGACAATATCAAAGAAGAGCAGACAAGGCGCTCTCCTCCAGACCCTACTGCAGCAGTTGCGCATTTGATCTCTGTGATGCCTCCTCCTTTGCATTCATTCACGAGGTCATGAAGCAATGACTTCCCTAAAACTTTTTCCTTCTCTCTATCAGTTTGTAGCACCTCATAATCGTCCTCCTCCCGAAACAACCAGTCCTCACTTCCAATATATCGCATAGAAAAAAAGCAAGCTCTTTTTTAAGTCACAATGGCGAGTGTCAGCTCCATTATCTCTGAACGGAAGAGTATATTTGACTTGGTCTGTAGTATCCCAAGCTAACCCACCAGTTCCAGACACTTGAAGAAGATTCACATCAGGGACAATAAGATGGGTATGCCTTCCAATACGACCTTAATGCAGCACTCTCACCATCAACCAACCCTTTTAGAATTGAATCCAAAAGAGCCATTGTATCGGGATTCTCTTTTTGCACATTGGAGGTAAACCAGTGGATAATTTGCATTACTAATCTACTAAAAAGTTAACGTGCAACCTTTGTCTTCATAGCTTAAATGTCGGCTTCTACACGGCTTCCTTTGATTCCATGGTATCCTGCACTTTTCTTGGAGTTCATCATTGAAATTGACAGCATGATAATATTCTTTTGCATCAGTTTTTCATATTTTTCTGACACACACACAACATGCACACAAACAGAAACACACGCAAACACAAACACACAAGTGGAGTATGTACATTGGATGCGGGTACAGAAAAGGATGGAAAGATAACGCAGCAATCAAACACAATGAAACACACGTGAAAAGATAACACAGATGCACAACAAAAATGGAGGTCTTTACGGCTCGGATGCACAGCATCACGACAATGGATGGACAATGGCAGTGTGACAAGCAACAAGTAACAGATAGGTGGCAGTATGCAACGCACAACGAACGGACTTGCGACGTACAACATGCAGTAGACAGATGGTAGCGTGTGCCAAGGGGCACACAATAAGGCAGACAAGGGCACGAGGGCATGGACAAGGGTGTGAATGACTGGGGGGAGAGAGAGAGAGAGAGAGAGAGAGAGAGAGAGAGAGAGAGAGAGAGAGAGAGAGAGAGAGAGAGAGAGAGAGAGAGAGAGAGAGAGAGAGAGAGAGAGAGAGAGAGAGAGAGAGAACGTCCTCCCTAGGGTGCATTCCCTGCCACCTTGTGTTGACTTGAGGGTTGCCCTACATGAGAGAAAGAGGTGAGGAGAGAGAGAGAGAGAGTGAGAGAGAGAGAGAGAGAGAGAGAGAGAGAGAGAGAGAGAGAGAGAGAGAGAGAGAGAGAGAGAGAGAGAGAGAGAGAGAGAGAGAGAGAGAGAGAGAGAGAGAGAGAACGCCCTTCCTAGGGTGTTTTTCCTCCCACCTTGTGTCTTTTGAGGGCTGCCCTACCTGAGTCGGAGGCCACCCTACCTGTTGCAAGATCGAGAGGAGCCCTCCCTAGTCTACAAGATCGTGAGGAGCCCTACACATCTACTATGCCTATTCTCTATGTTCGTTTGTACCCAAGGGGAAAGAGAGAGAGAGAGAGAGAGAGAGAGAGAGAGAGAGAGAGAGAGAGAGAGAGAGAGAGAGAGAGAGAGAGAGAGAGAGAGAGAGAGAGAGAGAGAGAGAGAGAGAGAGAGAGAGAGAGAGAGAGAGAGAGAGAGAGAGAGAGAGAGAGAGAGAGAGAGAGAGAGAGAGAGAGAGAGAGAGAGAGAGAGAGAGAGAGAGAGAGAGAGAGAGAGCATGTAGTCTTCTGTCGTCCTGGAAAATAGATAAGCATGGTACCTATTAAACCTTAAGAGAAGCATGGGCACATGTTTGCTTTAAAAAATATGAGTCTTATCGGATTTAGGGGTACATTGATAAATAGGAATCCCTTATGCAAAGTGGAGTGGGCATGACCCTATCAGAACCTAAATGGAAATAGGGCCACATGTATGTTCAATTAGTGCTAGATCCTCTTGGAATTACATGCACATGTACATTTTCAATTATGTTAGATAAAGCAAAACATATTTTGTGAAACCTTTGGGGATTCGAACCCCAATGAAATGTCCATCAAAATTGCTGTGCCTACCTAGGCTACAAATATGCTAAGTAACACACAAAACAAGCAGACACACAAGTGAACATGCATATGCACAACCTAGGTAGGCCTCATGCACAACACAAGACCATGCATATAACTAGGCAAGCATGACAAGCAATGATCCTTCGACAAGGGAAATCTTATGTTGCTCTACTCGATTAATGGCCATAAGAAAAAGTTGAAACTTGTGTTGCTCTACTACTGCATATAGAACATAACTTTTATGAATAGTTTGAGCAATAGCAACAAAATGTTTCTACACCACACTTCTGACAGCATCCACCAAACCCCATCATAAATGTTCAAGTTTTTACCATTAACATTTAAAAAATGGAAAATGAGCCCTTGATTTTGGGAGCTTATCTTCGTATCTCCCTCATAGCAATTAAGTCAATCTTGGATGATGGACTTATTGATGAAGGGTTGGACTACAACACACTTTCTTACTACTAGGCACAATTGCAACCCATGGATGCGAAGTTCAATCCATACGAACGGAGGGTGACTATTCCTTGCTGGGCAAGTGTAAATTAACAATCACCATTGAAACTGAGATCATTCCACTCCTCTTCTATGTTCTCCAAAACTCTAAGAGGAGTGGCATTGAGATTATTTTGGGAAGTGCGTTCAAGTTCTTAACTAATTACAATGTTAACTATGTCGATAAGTGCATGCATCTACAATTAGCAAATGCATGAGTAATCACAACCTTCAATTCGTAAGAGATGCATTTTGAGCCTAGGATCATACATACGTCTCAATTTAATAACCACCTACTAAGACCACAATGCTCTTGACCCAGTTCTTAAATGACCAAGCATGCAAGAAGTGACATGTCAACTCCACCCAATGGAAGTGGAAGCCGAAAACGCCTCAGACAATGCATTGCATGCTAGGAAAACATAAGCAAAAAGATGCTCATCCCCCTTCTCAAAGTTCAAGGGTTTTATGAAGCCTGCTCCAAACTTTGGCTACCAAAATTACTCATTACTGTATCCATAGATGCTACCTATACACAAATCACTGCATAGGCTCCGATAACCTCCTATAAATCAACCAAACTAGCCATGCGCACTGTATTTGCCAAGCAAGTCCCCATTTAGCCTTTATGCAGCACTCCCACTTAGAAAAAGGGTTCGTTTACACCTTCTCCCCATTGACCACTTCTTCACCTATAGCTTCCCTAGTCAACACAATGTCTCAATCCTCTAAATTGGACATTGCCGTTGTTAGCACAAACTTGTCCATCGCCAACTTTCCCCACAAGAAGATATCCTTTCTTACCTATACCAAGTTCCCCCATATTGAGTGAGCAAATATCGACCCTCTACACCAGTCAAGTTGAAGAAAACTCGTCAATGTTGATCAATTTATAAAATGGATAAAGACTTATCCACCCAAGCAGGAAAGTCACCATCAGAAAGCTTTTTGTAGCTTGTCAAATTATTTACTATTATAGATCTTTGATTGACTAACATCGATATGATCATGCTCGCTTCCTAATGGCACCGCACTTGGGAGGAGCAAAAACCTCTATTTTGCAAAAGCATCCCCATACAAGACCATATGGCATAGGAGATTCCAAACTAGCAATTGCAAGTGTACCAAATACTTCCCTCATTTACAAAGGAAACACTTATAAAGGACCTTTCCACCATCGATAGGCTACACAATCTTTGCATTGCAACCATCAGCTTCATCAAGAGATGGTCTAATATTTGCTTTGGAGCTACGACTGCAAGAAACAAGGTTGTCATCACAATCAAACAATGCAAAATTACCTGTCTTCTATAATATGGTCCCACTAATGTGAAACCACATCTTTGCATGCCATCATGGAGAAACACATATATTATTTATTGTAAAAATTCAAAAAAGATAGAAAAAGCTTCTAGATTAGGATGGCATGCAAAAAGCTAGTTGCTTTTTCAGCCAATTATGGGATTTTCACAAGAGGGACAGATTGACGAAATCGCGCATCGCGATTGCTGTAAACAGGCTGAAAACTGCAAATTGAACTAAAAGAAGAAGAAGGAGTGATCTGGAAGATTCGTGAACATGTTTCCAGAGGGATGTGTTTGCAAGAGTCTTTGAGGAGGCTATACGAGTGGATGACTTGCTCAGAGAGAGAAGATCTAGGGCTATGTAACAAGGGAACAATACATTTAGAAATGCAGAGAGAACCATAGCACTTAGCAAACGATTAGCCCCTAACAAGCAAGATAAAGTGAAGAATGTCGATCAGACCCAAGCGATAGCTTAAATAAAGTCATAGCACTGATCAAACTATAAGAGTCAATACAAAGGCCAGTGCAACCTCATGTGCAATGTGTGCATTGTGGAGGGAACCACTTGCCATCTAAGTGTCCCCACCTTAGGTCTCAACCTTGTGCAACTGCGGAAGGTTTGGGTATGCCACTATGCATTGTCAATTGCCAAGGCGGTTGCCATTCCAACAACCCTATGCTCAACTATACTATCTAGGAGTTAGGAAGCCTTGTTTTGGAAGGGGAGCTCCTTTGGCTCTACCCGCACACCTAACAATTCAAATCTAGCTGCTCCAAGGATCGACATTAACCCAACAGGAATCCCTAGATTGCCACGACCTATAGTAACCCATCCCCCAAGCGATGCTCCAATGCACTTTGTAGAGGAACCATTAGAGGAAGACTTGTACGTGAACTCTTATGTCTCTTATGAGACGAGGAGGTAATTCCACATACTGATAGACTTTAGGCATGTGCTGGTTATGGCTTTAGGTAGAGGGAGAGGTAGAGGCCTAGGAGGAGGTCAGAACCATGAGCTCATAACATGTTGGTGGACATGTGGCCATCCAGGGCATATCTCATCCCACTGTTGCCTTGAAAAGAAGCAAGCAAATAGAGAGAAAATCGACTTGAGGTATCCCAAATGCAATGTCACACACCTATTTGTCAATTTCCCTAGAGGCAAAAACCCTCCACTAGTTCAGTAATTGTACCATCTGTGCCACTCAAACTCTTTTGTATCAAGCCATCGAACAACAATGCCACACCCATCCCCATAAATGTCATGACACGAGCCCAAATGAAGCAAGCTGGTATTTCATTACGTGGACCTAGCAACCTAGATGCAACCTCTATGGAGAAGAAGAGCCAACGAAAGTGAAGAATGATGACTGATGCAAAAATAACACTCAATGTCACTTCAACAAAGAGAAAGTAAGTTACTGATGTAGAAGTAGAAACATCTACTCCTAAGCTGAGGGAGAAGGGAAGTGCTAAGGTTGGAGAGTACCCTAATCCCAACCAACAACTAGAGGCTATGGATAAGGTCAAAGAATGGATAAAACAAGCACAAGCTCACTTGCAAGATGTTGAGCCTATCATTGAGGATAAGATCAATGAACTTTCGACCATAAGCCCACCAGTCTCTCCCATGTACTTGAGATCAGGAGAGGCAACATCACCACATGCACAACCGCATACGTAGAACATGGATGCCATGAATAGACAACCTATCCAAGAGCATTGGCAGCAAGTTCAAGAAGCAAAGGGGGGAAAGACAATTGACAATTTGCTAACCACACTTATATCAACATTGGTAACATTGCCACTAGGAGAATCGCTTAGCCAAATTCCTAGATTGTGGCAAGTGTTGAAGCAATGGATAGAACAAACCAATAGACATGAACCGCAACACTTGCCTGTGACCATGATGCTATGGTGCACATACCAAGCCTCACACGAATCCAATGTCTAAGTCCCCACAAGTGAATGTCTTTTAGGAAGGCACTGAGATGCACACAGTTTTATCTATCGTTGCCCTAGGAGATACAATGCAAAAGGGGATAGTAGATATAGGAGCAGGAATTAGTGTACTTAGTCATGCAATCCGACAAGCTTGGAAAACCCCACCAATGGAAGCTGCATGGTTAATGTCACTCTAGCGAACATGATGAAGTTTAGACCCTTCGAAGTCCTGAAGGAGCGGCCTTTAAAGATAGTGGAAATTTAATTCTCCATGAACTTCATAGTCATGAAGGGAGTGGATTATGATATCCTGCTAGTAGGCAGACCTTGGATGAGGAATACCTGAGTGATAGAGGATTGGGGTAATGGTTTGATATTCTTAGGCAATAGAGTAGAAGCAGTCTGAGTAGAGATAGACACTTGGAAAAACTCACTAGTGGACCTAGATACCATCTCTGGCCATGTTAAAGGGTGACGCAAAGGCCAGAAGCGATTATGGACCGCTAACTAAGTACATTCCTTATCTTGAGGATGAGCGTGATTGGATGCATGTATTGGCAACCATAGATCTCCCATTCTTGGATGGTGAGGATGAATATAGGCTAGTTGTAGACTCGGCTAGTAAACCCAACAAAGCCATAACTTCTAACCTACCCGCAGTGTCACTATGCATGATGGCCAGAAGTTTTGTCGATTGAATAACACCAATCACCTATGATGTCCCAACTAACAAATTGAAACTCCATAGAATCCTCAAGTACTTGCCAAAGTGAGTTGCTAGTTGGTAACCTAGCTGGCAAACTTAAAGCCCCTCAAGGATCTCATGGAGAGACAAGTGCCGATTACCATACACTGAGCACATGCTAGAGAGAGTGGTAGAAAAGGAAGCCTACACTTTCCTAGATGGCTTCTCATGCTAGAACCAAGTGCAAGTCCATTTGGATGATAGGCACAAGATGGCATTTGCCATCGAATGGGGGGAATTACCTACATAGTCATGCCATTTGGATGGACTAATGCCCCTACTACCTTCCAGTGCCTCATGTATGCCATCTTCAAGGATACACTCAAAAAATGGTTAGAGGTATTCATCGATGACTTGTGCATCCACACTAACTGGTATAGAAAAGCTATGAATAGTTTTTAATGGTGTAGGGAATACAATCTCTCACTGAACCCCTTAAAGTGCCAGTTTTGGATCAAGCATTGTTGTATTATAGGGCATGTTGTGTCAAGGAATGGGATAGCCACAGATTCCTTGAAAGTCAGGGTAATTGTAGACCTTCCCCCTTTGACCAACTTCAAGGGAGTTCAATACTTCTTAGGCCACACAAGGTACTACCGACAGTTTGTATTGAACCATGCATTGATTGCTAGATCTTTTTACAAGCTATTGATACTATCCGAGTGGACTGAAGAATGTTAGTAAGCCATTGAAAGTCTTAAATAAGCCCTAATTTTAGCTCATATTCTAAGAGCCTCAGATTGGTCCATTACCTTCCTTGTGCACATTGATGCATCAAATTTTTTTATGGGGGCAGTGTTATGCCAACCTAGTGAGTATAACCTTGATTATCTAGTGAGCTTTGCTAATAAACAACTCACTAATAGAACTTTCTTCTTCCTTTGGTAAGGATTCTCCATGAAGTTCTTGCGTGGATGTATGGATTGATGGATGTGGAAATTCTCATTTTGTAATTTATACATTTCATCATTTGATAGTATTTTTTCTATTCACTTTACCTTCTATGCAAGAAATGTCTTTTAAGGAGAACTTATTGTGGGTTGTTGTGTGGTGACAAAAATCCAAATGGTAGGGCAACACAATAAAACCAACAAGCTCCCATTCTCAGAGGAGAATATATAGAAAATATGGCTTAGCCATGGAGATACACACCTTCAACTAGCTGAAATATCACAATATCCATAACCTGGGGGAGTTGGTGACATCGGAAGGTAGTCAAGTAGATCAATGGAGCAACCCTCGCAATCTCAAGAGTTGATGAGCCCCACATAGAAGGATGTGCCAAAGCACAAGTGTTACCGCAAAAGAGGTAGTGTGGCGGAAGGCAAGGGAAAGGCTCCTTTGCATGCAATCTCACCAGTCATGGTCACCCCCATAATCACCCCAACACAAGGAACCACTGAAGGAGTAGTCAATGAAAGTAATGTCATGGCTTGGATACAGTGCCTTATAAGCAAAGTGCAATAGCTTGCACTTGCACTAAGTGAAGGAGCTCCACTTGCAGAAATCAAAAGACTAGCAGTAGTGCTAATGCCAAATTGCACTAAGGGCCGAAGGTACCCCTCCTAGAAGTATCAACTACTTCGGTGCCCTCAGCCATGCACAACACATAAGAGTATGACAAACTGGTGAAAGAGCTTTAGAGAAAACATGACAAGATGAATGAAGAAAGAAAGGTATTGCTTGTTGAGCTAGACGAAGAAATGAATGCTTTCACAACCTATTGCTTAGAAAAAACAAAGCAGATAACCATAGTAACTAGGGAGGTGATGGCACTAAGAGAAGCCCAAGAGGCAAGATAGGGCGAAGAGAGTCTAAAAGACCTGTATGATGAAGAAAGGGAGAGTTGCATTGCCCTAGAGGCACAATGTGCTCTCATATCTCAGGACAAGCAATGCCTTGATGAGGAAGAAATCTGTCACTTGCAACAAAGAGAACATCTATCAAAAGAACTATAAGAGGCAAAGGCACAAAGTGAGTAGTAAGTAAAGAGAAAGATGGCAGAATTGCATAACCAACTTCATGTAGCACTCCATGACCAAGAAAAGAAACAAATGAATATATTATGGCGAGAGCAAGCAGAGTATCAAAACCAAGAGAAGAAACAAATTAGTATATTATGGCGAGAGCAAGAGTAGGTAATCATTACCCTAGTTGGATACCAAAACCAAGGTTTGGAACATATGAAAGGGAAGGCAAAAGAATGGGTAGCCAAGAATGAGCACAAGATTAAAGACTCACCTTATTGGCTAGCCCATTTAGAGAGTGAATGTGTTATGACAGAAAGCAAGGCTACAACAGTGGAGATAGGGATGCTGGAGCAAAAAAAAGCCTTCTTAAACATAGTACTAAATGTCATCCATTCAAGAGAAGAAGAAACAATTGGGAAACTAGAAAGAAATTTGGAGCTAGCAAGGAGAGCACTTCAACATGGACTCTATGCCAAGGTGCCCAAACCTAGCACTAGCTTAGGAGTGGAGGATTCCCACTGCTCCCATACTGCAAGTTTCTAGCTCTAGTTCACAGGATCGCACTCCTCTTCTTGAGGGATGGCCTCATTTGGAGCTTATAGCAGCTTGGCTTGGAGTTTTCTTCATGCTAGCTCTATCTACTTTCTCTGTTTGTGCCTCAATTCTACCATTCTCTCGGGGGGTATGGTTTCCTTCCCTTGCTCTTCTTCTAGTTGTGTTTTTGTTTGTAAAGGGGGGGCTTAGTTCATGTAGCTGCTCTATCTCGACGTGATCAAGCTCAAAGACCGGTCCCTCTTCGTACATTGGCTCTCTTGGTCCTTCAGGGAGAGGCTGTGCTCATTGCTTTGGCTCCCCAAACCACCCTAGTATTTCAAGTTCTTGCATGCTTAATCCAACCATGGTCAAATGGGCACAATCAACCTTTTGACTTCACCTTCACCTTTCCTCAAAGATTGGATAGAGTATTATCTCTAAGCGGAGCATGCAGATTATTGGGAGGACAAGGTGGTGGAGATGCCCGAGAAAGTGGAGGAATATGAAGCTCAACCTAAGTAGCATAGAAACATTTGGGACTCTAACCTAGATGCCTCAATGGCATTCTGTAGCACCCTACTATATGAGAGGAATGATCCTACCTACATGTCCTACTCGTAGAGAATTGGAGTTGATTTCAACCAGGAGATGCATGGTAGGTATGACTTCCCTAAGATCTATAATCTGAATGCCGCATCTCTTAACCTTCACTGAGAGGGACCTCTACCCATCCATAATAGGCTTCCTTAGAGATTTCTCCTCTTGCCCAAATCTTGCCTTCATCACCACATGTAATTATCTCTGCCTCTTACAAATATTACTTAAAAAAAGCCTACTACTACATAGGAAGAGTGGTTACCACCCCTCTTTTTTGATATTAATGCATGAATAGGTAGCTGTGTAATGGCCCGCCTCATGATGAGAGCCACCCTCTTGCCAACATTTTGTATAAGCTTTTTAGAAGATATAAGCGATAGTAGGTTCACTGGCTACAATCACCCATTTTTTTACTCCAGGCCCCTCAATGTAAGAATCAACTCGAAGGGCTATATGCATAGTAGGGCTTTCCTAACCAAACCCCTCAAGTTTCCTCGTAGCTTGGCCCCTACCCATGAAGGGGATGCCACTTAACGTGCTCCCTTGTATTTTTTTTAAAGAAAAAAGAAATAACATAAGAGAAAATAAGTAAAAATGAAAAGGGAAGAAAAAGGAAATCTCTCAATTTGTATTCTATGAGTGTCACCACTACTACACCTAGGGACCACCCTAGCCCCTCCTCCACTTCACACCTTAGGGCAAATCAAGGGTAGGACATTTTGATAGACCTATCTCCCTAAGTCACTCATAGCACATTTCTTTACACAAATTAGGTCCTCAAGTGTGGGACAACACCTTAGGCTTGCAACCCATCTTCCAATTCCACCATTACTTATACAATGCACTACACGATAAGGTAGATACACCCCCCTAGGAAGTGCACAATTCTTCTTTTTTTCAGGTACATTGTGCAGCGGTGCGGCAAGCCAATAAACTGAAGCCTTCTTTAACCACTAATCTATCTTTGATATCACCAATGGACATTGCATGATTCTTTGACAAGACCAGTGTTTAACTGGCCTCTTATTCCAGGGTCCTAGGAGACATCTCGACTTCTTATCTTCATTTTGCTCGAGTGCATGTTCATTCTAAGAATACATTTGTACGCCTTGTTGCTAACTTTTGTTGGTATCTTACTTTCATGCATCAACAGTCTCATCTGAATACTTGGAAGAGTATCCCACAGTTGATCATAAATCCAAATGTAGACGTGACTATTGCTCAAATGGATGTCATGTATTACTTTGCACAGGCTTTCCCTACCAGGTTCATTATCTTGCTAGAAAGGATGTGTTGTTTACAATTCCTCCAGAATGTACCACAGCATTTTGTAGATGAGAGTAAAGCTCTAGAGCATCTCAAGCTTAGCATGCAGTTTAAAAAGAAATATATTTATCATGCTTAGAAGTGAAGCATTTTCTTGGTTGTATCATCTTTTTTAATGGAAAAACTTTTTCTTTGCTCTCCATTTTTTGGGGACATATGCCATTCAGACTACTTGGTATTGTGTCTGTATGAGTTTTGTGTATGTTCTGTGATGTATATGTGGTGTACTATTCTTCTTACATGGAGTTGAAGATGAAGATGGACCTGATTGAGAAGCTGATGGATGGTGGTTCGTGATTCTATTTGATTGATGGACAAAAGCAACCTCTTATATCCTTTACAAGTTTGTCTCTTTTTTTTAAAGATATATTAATGGATAAAGGGTTTTCCTTTCGTTGTATTCTTTATTAAGATGCAGGTTATGAGTTTGGGTTATGATTGGATGGTGTTTCTTGAAGCTTGTTATTGAAGATCAAGCTAAGTTGTTTGATAAACTTGTATTCTCTTTTTCCTAGGTCGTGAGAACACTCTCTTATTAAGTGTGGCGATATGTTGAGGATTGAAATGACCTGATTTTTTAGTTGATTTTTGTTGTTTTTTGTGGGCTAAATGGTTGCTTTTACATGATGATTGAATGATTTTGAAGTGGTTTGAGAGTGTTTTGGATAGGGTGGAATATTTTTGATAAACTCATGATATTTTTCAGTAAAGATATGAGGCTTTGTGATGTTCTATTAGGTTTTGTTGAGGTTATGTTTGGTTCTAATAGCTTTTGTTTTATTCTATTTTCTTTCTGTATGGAAGTATGGAGTGATGATTGATGAATTTTGAGGTTGTTTGAAAGCTCACTAAATGGTTTTTTATGGTTTGGAATAGTTTTAGTATGAGTTATGTGGTTCTAATGCCTTCTGGTTGACTTTCTGTGAAATTTTGTGTGATCTTCTGTGAGCTTTTGTAGATCCTCTGTATGCCTCCATAAGTGTTCTGTGGAATGTATGTGTGACTTTGGAAAATTTTTCTAGCCTTGGAAAGAGGTGAATGCAAGTTCAAAAGAGCTCAAAGAAGTGGAAGAAGTAGCTGCTGAAGACTCAAGTGTGAAGACTAGAGTGAAGTGACAATAGTGAGCTATGAAGAGTCATTGTAGTGGCTCTGGTGACCTTTCATATCAGACACACCTCTTGGGAGGGGTATTCCCGACCAAAGAAGGGTTATTGTGTGTGATTATTGAGTATTTTAGTGAGAATGTGATGTACATCTGAGCGTGAGAGAGAGAGAGAGAGAGAGAGAGAGAGAGAGAGAGAGAGATATATATATATATATATATATATATATATATATATAGCTAATTCTATGCAAGACAATGTATCTACCTATGAGAGGTTGTGAGAGAAAGCTATGGAATCTTTGAATATGAATAATATTTGATATCTTTCAATTAAAAATGGTGTATTATCTTGTTTTTTTTGTGGTCTATCAAAGAATTCTATGAAGAATATGAAGAGTATGATGGATTTTGTTAAAGTTAAAGCCGTGGGAGAATTGTTTCTATGATGCTGCATGAAGATTTTTTATTCCTGGTGTTCTTTTCTTTGTTGAGATAATATCAAATATGAAAAAGATGGTTGTTGATAGTACAAGATAGATTTTATTGTAATAGAAACCATGTTTTCTTGGTGTCTCTCTTGGGGCTCCAACATGTCATCACGTAAGTGATTAATCCACTCCACAATGGTACTATTGAGTGTATTATGGGGATGGTATGTGGATTTTTGCTTCTAATATTTCTTGATGCAACTATAGTTGATACTTTGGATGCTATTTGTGACAAGAACATTGCCATGCTCATTGCATGTCGCTGCCTTAAGGCAGAACACTTTGCAAGGCTATCATTATCTCCCTTGATAATTATCAAGCCAAGTTTTTCTAACCTTATTTTGCTTTTTTGTACATATGTACATGCCTATTGTCTTAAGTGCGAAAATGTCTAGGTTATGTTGGTTTGGTCTTTCCAACCTCTAGTATTAGTTTGATCATCTTAGATAGCTATTGATCTTAAGTGTAGGGACGCATCCCTCCATCTTGTATGTATGGTGCCTTCCATGTGAATGATCCATTTCCTTGTCCCAATATCCTCTTTGTTTTTAATACCTTCCACAAGGTGCATTCCAAGCGGATTATATCTTTCACAACATCCTCGAGTGGATTATATTTTCCACAACATCTTTGAATTGTGCTTTCGAGTATCTTTGATTAGTTTCTTCCTTTCCTTCTATTCCATGCAAACACTTTCTTTTCAAACTAGAACTTGGCTTTTGGCTTTGGTCCCACCATCTCATTCATCCCTATGAACTCAATATTTTCCCTTTTTATAGCACTATGAATCAAGCTTCCAAGCTTCATCTATTCTATTTCCATTTCGTTTTTTTCATCCCATGTGGATGCCCCCTTCTTGTATATTTGCCACATTTTTTATATTTCATGTCCCCTTCAATGTTTCATGCATTTTCTTTACATTTTTGTGGGTTTTCGTGTGAACACATACTTTTTTGTATTTTTCGATACTTTATTTTCTCTTTTTCTCCCAAGATCTCGACTATATTTTCCATTCACTTTCTTTTTTGGGCATTCAAAGGATTATCGAGATCCTAGTCTAATGAATTTTTTTATTTTGATGTGATTTTCAAATTATTAAAAAAAACCCAAAAAACTCACCCTCACATGAAACATCACTTTCCCAAATTTGAAAACAAAAAAAAGAATTAAAAAGAAGCCCCATCCCCTTCTTCTTTCTCTATTCCTCCTTTCCCCTTATCTATCCTTTAAACAAATAATTATTTATTTTTTTATTTTTTAAATTCACAAACAAAAAACCTTTCCCTTCTCCACTCTTATTATCCTCCTCCTCCTTCTCTCCCCCTCCCCCTCTCCCTCTGCTTCCACTTCAACCTTTGCCCCTCCTCCTCCTCCCCTCTTTTAACCTCCTCCTCTCCTTCTTCCTTCTATATCTCCTCATTCTCCTCTACCCCCTCCACCTAATCCACCACCTACTCCATCCTCTTCTTCACCTGCCCCCTTCACCTCCTTGTCCTCCCCACAATCCCTATTCCCATGCTTTGTGTGCTCGTAGTATTTGTTCTATGTCGACATTCTTTTGTGTTTTTCTTTGTGTGCATTCATGCACTACCCCTTGTTTTCATTTGCTATGGGTTTGTTGTTCTTATTCACACATAGCCCTTGTGTGCTTTTTGTGGCAATTCTAGAACATGCAATATTTTTTTGAGATCCTCTAGCAACTATTCATGTGTGGGAAAACTTGTGGTGGTTTCTTGTTGTCTTGTTGTTTTGTTGTTCACACAGAGCCATCATGTTCATGCCTTTTGTGAATGTTGCTCATACATGACATGTCATTGCATGGTGTGCCACACTTGTTTTGTGCCTTCTTCTAGTACCACCCAACCGTACCTCTAAAATTTACCACATACAAATTCATAATTCTATCCCACAATGCATACATATGTCAGTACACAATCAGTCTACAATAAAAAATTTACTCAGCACCCACATGATAATTTCTTTGTCCACATTTATTAAAAAGAAAAACATACAAACACACAAACCCAAATAAACAAATAAATCCACAAACAACACAACTCACACCAAAAAACAAAAGGCCAACTCATAGATTCAATTTATTTATTAGAAAGTTAAAAGTTTGAAGAAAAAACAAAACAAAACCTAACAATCGATTCAAGAATCATAAGAATAACACTAAACACGAAACCCCAATAACACCCTTATTGTTTTCTCATTCATTTTTCCATTACAACATTCAAAAATTTTAAATTAAAAAAATGCCCAAAAGACAACACCAACATATATCCACACTTCCTTTAACAAAAAAACTAAATAATAATAATAATATAAAAAAGAACACAAAATCCCTTTAAAAAATAAAACTACTAACTAAACTAACCTATGTGCCAATCTCCCCTTTTTCATTTTTATATTTATTGAGTTATTCTTTTTATCATTTCTTGATGGTCTCCTACTTTATAATGGATATGCTATCTCTTATTCTTATATAGGCTCATTTGCAGACTTATGGATCATGTTTGTTTGTGCTTTCATACCTTATAGGTGTGCCCACAACCTCTAGGTTTCTTTTCTATTTAGTCCGCCACCACACACTATAACACACCATTAATTTTAATAAACTCAAACCCACCATTGCACCATAAAATCAATACAATGCATCTTAATAATTTTTAATACAATGCACTAGCCGTTAACTTTTGTAAAATGAATCTCACCATTCCATGAGCACTTTACACAATTTTAACTTAAACGAACTCATTGTTCACTTATGCACACATACATACACATGCACACACATGCTTGTACACATGCATGCGTGCACACACATGCATGCACACGTTGTCGAAGGGGTTTTTGTCGAAAGGTCAAATTCATCGGGGATCAGAAGTAGATGGAAGTAGAGATAAGAGATGGAAGAGAAGATAGAGAATACCCAAGTAGTAAACACTACAAAGACAAAGCACAATGAATTGAATCAATATGTATTGAAAGAACCTGGAATCTTCGCACTACTCAGAAGCAATCTCCAGGCATTAGATCTCTTGGAGCTTCTTCGTAGAACAAAACGTGCATCAAAATTACAGCTCCTTCTTTGATGCTCGGAACCCAAATCTGATGGCTCCGTTGGCTTCGAAAGGGGGGTAAAATTGCAGAGGTTTGAGGCCTTATAGAGTTCTTCATGTTGCGGATTCTATTGATGAATACAATGGAAACTACTCTCCCATTTTGGGTCACTCAGCCTATAGGTATCCTCTTGTAGAGACTTCTCATGTGAGTGAGGTAGTCTCGTATGTCCTTTTTGTCTTTTTGACTGACATTCATAAGCTTAATGATGAGGTTGTTGGTGTATCTTGCCTTAGAGAATCTTTTGATGAAGAGATCCTTCAAATTGTTAAAATTTTTGCATTTGGCATTATCTAGGCTGGTAAATCAAGTCCTTCCCTTGTCTCTTAAGCAAAGATCAAATGCTTGCGCCCATTGAGTGAGGTCTATCAGGTTGTTAGCCTCGTACATGTGCTCAAATTGCTTGATGAATCTATAGGGGTCATTGCTTGCTTGATATTTGTCAAGTTGCTTGGCAACTATGGGTATCTTCGTTTGGCTCTTGGTATTTGGGGTGACTCTTAGCCTCTGGCTAGCAATGATGCTGCCAAGGCTAGCCCCCTTTGCTTGATGCTGGTATTGTTTAGCAATTGCTTTGTGAGCAGCTTGCTCATTGTAAGATCTGCTTCTAAGGCTCTCTCCCTATCATCATTTTCTCCCATTCTATTTCTACCTAGGATGGCTGGATCCTGTGAATCTCATTAAGCTCTCTCTCTTGGTGCAACCCTATGGGCCCTTTGCTCCTAGCTATAGCTTTCTATGCAATGTAGTGCTATCCTTCCTAACCTCCTCTCCTCCTCAAGATTGGCTATGCTATTAGCTACAGGTCTTCCATGATGTGTTATCCTTCTCTATTGGTCATATTGTGTGATAAGTCCGGGATATCTTCCAGGTACCTTCCTATGTTAAGGTCAAGGTTGAGATCGAGGCCATTCTCATTCAAGATTGTACCTGCCATGGTGGTTATATCTTAATCCACTAGTATTTCTATGAGGTCAACTAGGCCAGCTAAAGAAATATCTCTAATCTTGGCTACTCCTTCCTTCCCTCAGTGGTTTGCTAGTTTTGTTGTCCTGATATCTAGTGTCTTGGGTCACTCATTTGGTTTTTGGGGTTGCACTCCTATTGGTGGATTTGTTTCTTAGTTTAATCTCCTTTAGTGTGTTCCTTGTTAATCCAATTAGTCTGCAATTGTACACACACTTACACGCTCGAGCAATGCGACTTGATGTGAACTATGCAAAATCACGCTTTCCAATTTTCACATGCACTTAAGCGTCTATGATGCAAGGTGCAATCTTTGATGAACTCAATCACATCCAATCAGTTTCATGCAGTTTTGTAGCTATTTTTCACGAATCTTGAATACTCCTAATAGTTGATTTTGGATCCCTCATGGGGTTTAACAGTCAATCTAATGGGTGATCAGCCCATGAGTGGTCAAATTAAGTCTCTACTAGGGGCAAGCAGCCAGTGGTTGGCAACTTTAGTAGCTCCTAGATTGTCATGTCAAAGTTCTGGTGACAATTAGCTCTATGGTCTCATATGTAGGTTGGAGTTCCAACTTGGATTGCTAGACAGCTAGAAGTTGGCCTTAGTAGGTCTCCTAGAGAGTGGTCAGAATGGGCAAAATTAGTGTTATGGAAAATGTGCCTGAGTCCGAGACTTGGTCATTCGAGTCCAGATTTGACCATCTGAGTGGGCTCTTAAAAGAAATGATCATTCGAGTGGTCAAACTTGGACTCAAATGAGGGGTGCCCATCCGAGTATCTAAGTCAGCCATTTGAGGCATAAGGAGCAGCCATCTGAGGCTTGAAAAGTGGTCCGAGTCTAAGTGGACTCTTGTCCAAGTCGGATGTCTAAGTGGACTAAAGATATTCAGATGTTCGAGTCCGATGGAAATACAACCGTCTGAGGCCTATGGGTTGCTATCTGAGTGGTGCAAAAAAAGCGCCAAATGGCAAGAAATTGATTAAACCAATCCAATGCACTACCTATGGATGCACCCAAGGTTCTAACTTCATGCAATAAGCATCAAAGAGGACTTAGAGCATACTTGGAATACACAAATGTGCTGATACTATAGATTGTTGTGCTACTGCCTCTTAACTTGTAGCTCTTTGTCTCTCTCTCAATCTCTTAGTGTGCGAATGAGTCCCCTCTTCCCCCTTTCTCACCTTCTGTTTCTCTTTTTTTCCCTTGATATCTATTTTTCTTCCCAAGAATTAGTATTTTTTCTTTTCTCTCTCTATTTCCTTGTTTCTTGGTTATTACATAGACTTATATTTTCCTTCTTTTCCCCTTATTTTCCAAACATTAATGCATTGTACTAATGAAAAAAAACATATCATTGATCTAACTAATGCTCCTAAATCTTCTGACACCTAAACTATCAAACAAAGAAGACCGAACACTCTCTGACTCCCTCGCTTCCTACCTAAACCAAGCACCATTTTGAAGACGAACTCCTACTCCATTGCTCGATTTGGAGCATGTAAGAACTCAAGCTTGAATCCATGTGTCCTAGCAAATGAAACCAAAATATTGTTGCTCTTGCGAGTACATTGCCAAGACTCATGGACCACTTATTACTTTAAACGTTTCAAGCCAAGAGCTATGGCTACCTCTCTCACATAGCCATGTGCACTGTGCCACACAAGACAAATGTAGTGAACTTACCTTTGAATCCGATCGAGTTACTTTGTTAAGACTTATCCAAACCTTAGCTTTGGACAACCTTGTTTTTCCTCCATTACTTCGATTGATCAGGAATTGCAAAATGCAACTTTTTCACCCATCGTAGTCATGTGGCCTATGAACCATGACATTTCCTTCCTCATTGATGGGTGTTGAGAGAAACTTCCTAGCCTTTGCTCCTCCAAAGCAAGGCTTTTTTGGCAAGTTACTAGATTTTCCTGATCTCTTCTCATATTTTTCAATTGTTACTTGATGCTTGTGTAGCCCAATTTCTGATAGCACTCGCTCCACATTTCTACACATTGCAATGACTTCTTTTTCTGCTTGCATCCTATAAGCAAAGAAAATGTATTCATATACAAGTTTCTCCATGATTCTAACAAAAGCATGCAATGAAAAAATGTGAATACGATCCAATGGAATGTTGAAGATGGGCTTCCAAGTGGGATGTTCTCTATTGCGCGTCGGTGCAGCACTTGTCACCCTTTGCCAGTTCTTCTTTCCATCCTTTCCTTCCACCCTCTCTGTCAAGCAATATAGGCATGGATTCTTTGTATTTGCACCATTGGAGATTCCACACATGCATTTTAAAGTTTTCAAGTCTCCTGCAAGATGCCATTCAACCAAGTATTGACCATACCCTTCAACCAAGAGCATCTCACCATGTTCCTGATGATCGATGATGTTTGGAATGCTTTGTGCATAAAGAACAAATGCAACACCTCAAATGTTTCCTTAAGAACTTCAAATGCAATGATGAGCCACCACACATGGCACTAGGATTGAACACTAAAGTTCCTTGGGTTATTCGTGTCGAATTGTAAAGCTCTATTCAATCAAAGCTATACTAACTCTTTCAAGCTTTACTCCTTTGACGATCTCACTTTCATCCAATTTTATAACAAACTACAATTTACCATTACATTCCTCAACATACATATTGTAGTACATTACCATTGCTGACTGCACCTTGTACAAATCTAAATAATAATTGCTGAGTTCGGTGAACTTCATCTCATATGCATTTTTGGCCCCAACCTTTAGTGTTTCCATGCATTGAACATGCATGGGATCTCCTATAAGCTCCAAAACCTTTGTATTAAGTTGCCATCGGGCCTCTATTAACTTTGAAGGTTGAGGAAGAGGCACAATTCTATTTCTCTTTAGCACATGACCAAACCCAGCCTTCACACCTTTGAATATCTTTAAGTAAGTTACTGTGCTAATACTGGCCCTGTCACAAATGGATTGTGCATCCATAGGTGAGAACTCATTTGACACATCTTTTAATGTGCACTCAATCACCTTTTCCTTCACAGCCTTAAAGTTAGGATTGCTCAAAGCATTTTCCAATGTACTTGCCTTCAGCAATCTATTAATACATGATCCAACCTCGCCCTCACCTAGGTTTTCATTTTGAGCTACCTTGCATGCTTTGATACGTCGCTTCCACTGGCCACTATTCACAATTAACTCATTGATTGGCTTCTTCTTTTGTTTTTTTGCACTCCTGTGTTAGCTTGTTGTTGATCTTTCTTAGGTCATCCAATTGTGCCTTTGTCTCCTCATATGAGATACCAGTCATAGATAGTGTCCTACATTGAAATAATTTGATTGTTTTGTTGAATTATAGTGTCATTCAACTATACCACTTGTACTACAAGCTGTTGTATATGAAGTTGATGTGCAATGATCAAATCATGATAATTTTTAATGGTTGCTTGGCAAGTTGTAAATACTTTGAATGCTTAATCATTGAGCCACCTAGTGTAACTGAGCAACCCATTTTCACCCTCGCACACATACTTCAGCAAATTTGTGATTCCTGAGAAAGTTGGAGGTCTATTATTTTGTTGGAATATCAAGCTCCCGTTACTCTTCAATCAGTCTATCTTTATATGTATGAATGACATTAGCTGGATACAGTTGTACATGTGTGTGACATTCAATAAGTCGATGTAGTCAGTGACTTAATCACAATTAGTCTTGGTTAGTTATACCTATGTGTGTAAGTCTCTTTCAGTGTATATGATGGAAGAATAATGGAAGAAGAACAACAATGAGCTGAGGCTCATCTTCTGCTCCACTCTATCTCTCTCCCTCTCTTCCAACATGGTATCAGAGCATGAATGCCTAAAGCCTGAAGGCTTGGCAGTGGCCATTTGACATCAAGACATCAAATCTGAAGAAAACGTCATCAAAGAAGACTGTGCTTGTAGCCCATTTTTTTACAAAAGCTACATCTTGCTATAGAAATGGATTTTGGAGAAAGGGCTCGCTATCCTGACCGTTTCGACGTGATCTACAACTTTGTAGAAGAAAGTTTTTTCAAATTCCTCATAGATTTTGAGATATTCAGCACAGACCTGTGCAGACAGGCTGTTTACTTCTACAGGAAACAGGAAGGCAACCATTATTCTTGAAAGGTATGCATTTGCTTGTGTGAGGTTCTATGCTTCACGGTAGTGGTGGAGACTTGTCAAGCAGCTTCAGGGAGCATTCTTGAGCACATTTGAGTGCTCATCTTCATCAAAATCAACACAACCTGCTGTTGCGTGATTAGCCTAGACCTACATGATGGCGCATGGCTATATGCTGATGCCAGATCTTTGCAAATGATTGAAAAATTGGTTTGAAGCTTGTGTGGAGCCTTTGTGAAGTATCCCTGAGCAATACCTTGCTACTATAAGCATCATTGCTTGACTAAAAGCTCATCTGGGAGCTTGAAGAACTGATTACAGATATGAAATAATAGTGATCTGCTGTATATAGACAACCTACAGCATGTATGCACCTCTGACATGAGATTGGAGCTCTCAAACTTGTTAAGGAGTACCATTGAAGCATATGTATATGCTGGGAAGTCATATGGACTTGATGTCATGCATTGGAGCTAGGATTTTATGGTGAAAAATATTCAGATCTGAAAAATTTTAATGGCTGGAAATTGTCATTGAATGTAGGCAACATCATTGTCTCTTATCGAAGCATTACATGTCATTTTGGAGCTCCTGTCATTTGTATGACTTGATATATGTATGTTGAATGCTTGGAAGACTAAAGAGAGCATTGATGCAACTAAGGATTGAAATTTGGAGATGAAACATGTAATATTTCCACGCAATAGAAGTTAGTTGGTTAGTTCGAAAGTTAGTTAGTCAGTTAATCAGTTAGTAAGATTACTAACTAAAGACTAACTAAGGTAAAAACTAACTAACATTAATAAAGTTAAGGATTTTTATTTAATTAAAATATATGTTAAAAAAATTGAGAGTCGTAAATTGGAGATTTTTCTCGGATTGACAAGGATCGTAGCTACCCTTCATGGAAGTTACAACGTGAACAAGAGAGATGAGCTATATTAATCACTAGTATTAATATGTATAGTTTGGATGGTCCAAAAAAATTAGATTTTGGGCAAAACTAGTATATTTTAGATATTATCTTAAAAAGAAATGGAGATTTCTAGAACCAGATGTCATTTAAAAGAAAAGACAAGTGATGTTTTAGTTAGTTTTGGAGATTTTATCAAAAGGAAAAATAAAGAAAGGGATTTGCGAAATCGCGCACGCCGCGATTGTAGTCTATAGACATAAAAGAACACTTCGAATAGAGAAAATAAGGAGTGAACTGAGAGCTTTCTACCAAGTGTCTTGGAGCTTTACCCCCCTTTTGGAACCAATGGAACCATCAGATTTATGGATCTGAGCATCAGCTCACTGATTTTTCCAAGATCCCGCTCCATAAAGAGCTCCTCTTCTCAACAATAAGCCTCTTCTTTAATTCACTATAAATATTAGGCATGGGGAGGCACAAGGAACATAAGGAGACCCCGAGAGGCTGCGAAAGAGAGGTAGAGAGAGGGATACCTCTCCGAGAGAGAGAGAGAGAGAGAGAGAGAGAGAGAGAGAGAGAGAGAGAGAGAGAGAGAGAGAGAGAGAGAGAGAGAGAGAGAGAGATATATATATATATACATATACATATATATATATATATATACATATATATATATATATATATATATATATATATATATATATATATATATATACCTCGAGAGGCTGCACAATTCTCTCTAGCTTGATCCTCGACTTAACCATCTTCTCTTACGCTCCCGTCTCAAATCTATTCCGCCTTCTTAATCTCTCGAGTCTACTTGTGGACGATGGCCCCCAAGCAAAGAACGTCATGTGCGGATGGCAATCCCATAACCAACAATGAAGCTTCAGACGAAGGTATCACTGTCAATCCAACTGTGGTACCGGTCATAAGTAATGTATTTCCAAATTGATAGATGCTTGTTTTGATTCTCATATGAGACATGTTAGGCCCCATACTATGATGCGGGAGTATAGGTTATCGGAAGTGATAAATTTTATCTCACGTATTCAAAAGATTGAGCTTGCAAAGTGCATGTATCAAGGGAAGTTAATTGCACCTAGTTGCATATGGCTTGTTCGTTGATAGAGCAATTACAAGGAAGAATCGCTCAAGGGTTATGAATGGTATAATCATGACATTAAAAATTATGTATACAAGTGTTAAGTAAAATTTTCATAGAATCGCTCTTTGATCCCAAGAGGGAGAGCAGATATGCAATGGAAATGTTATTGCGGCTATTCTTGCATTATTTGGGAAGAATACAAGTGCTTTTTTTATTGGTTGATCGAACAACATCCTAAATGCTTTTACATTCAATTGGTTGTTAGTTTGTTGTTTGGATGATTGTTCCAAGTGCTTGTGATTTATGGTAAATGCATGACAAGGGTCTGTGATGACAAGTTGCCATGGGGATAAAGGAATGTTTTCCTAGAAATTGACATTAGGGCTGAATTCCTAGTTGTGTTGGACTCTTAAAGGATTTAATTAAGGAAGGATATATTGCACGGGTGGATCACCTCCATGATCGCACCATGGATTAACTCGAGAGAGCACTGCTCGATTCATGGGCCGAAGGTCGAGTGGTGAAAAGGCCGACCACGGGAATGATGTTTCACTCCTAGACAACTTGCAGGTCAGGTGGAGCTCTGGACACCCCTTGCTAGGTCTAGAATGGAGTTGAAGACCTCCGTGGCCCCCAACATCTGGGCATGTTGGGAGATCCTATTCTAGATAAAGGATCTAATTTGTGGTGCCATGTGATTGCCGAAGGTCGAGTGGTGAAAAGGCCAACCACGGGAATGATGTTTCTCTCCTAAACAACTTGCGGGCTAGGTGGAGCTCTCGACACCCCTTGCTAGGTCTAGAATGGAGTTGAAGACCTCCGTGGCCCCCAATGTCTGGGCATGTTGGGAGATCCTATTCTAGATAAAGGATTGAATTTGTGGTGCCATGTGATTTGGATCAGTTACTTTTGCAGGGCAGAAGGGATACTTCTGTTGGACAGAAGGGATACATAATTTCTCCTGTATGGGCGGGAGACAAAGATTAACTTGAAGATAAGTTAAGGAACTTGTTTGAACTTGTTTGTCAATAGATTGCTTTGCTTTGTTTTCGTGTTTCTGCTGTAAGTTATGCGAACAAACCCTGTTCCCTAAAAGGCTTAATTAATGAAGCTGACTTTAAGTATCACACATATATGTGGTAGGACCTAATTAGAAAACTAAAGCTATTAAGGGAAGTGGGTGGGCGGAACACCTGACGGGTCTATCCTACGTCAGGGTGGTCCCATAGAACTGGGAGGCTTCTCACAAGATTTTACTATCGTTCGATCTTTAGGTATTGTTAGGTTAGAACTTGATTCATGCCGTTTTAGGGGACTAGAATGGGACTATGCCCTACGGGCAGAGAGGTTGAGCGGCACATCCCTCTCGTTTCCCATTCTCTTTGAACCAAGTGCAGCATGGGTCTGCTTCATCTTGGGTATCTCTGCGTAAAGTAGGATATCCAGGATCCGACGCTGGAATGCTGTTAGGAGACCTTAGCCACTAGGAGTCCAAATTTCAGGTCGATCCTAGCAGGTTCAGTAGTGAGCGTTCTATTGCAAGGCAGATTTGAAAAACCCTAGGCGACAAAACTTGGAACATTCCATGGGAGTGCCGGGCAACGACGCTTAGATTCATTTCTCGATAGACCGCTAAAAGTGTGCCTGGATAGCCGATGGGTAGGCACCTTACAAAACAAATGCCTTGACATCTACTTGGCTGGTCATTTACAGTAAATGCAGTGTATGACATTGCCTCTCTATACTCTTGAAGAAAATAATATCATTTATCACTCAAGATCTCAAAGGAGTTGATTTTCTGAATGTCAGGAAGGTGCATGAATGTTAGGTTGCAGGTTTTAGACTACATATTCTCTTCACTGTAGTAAGAACACATGAGATAGAAATACAATGCTTGCAGAGTCTATGTATTGACTAAAATACCTACGGGTTATCCCACATGTTTGTGGATGTTTTTGAGGTTGTAAAGGGCTGAAATACCCTGTTTCTTTGGTGTAGAAAATTATTGCAGGAAACTTTCCTGAATAGCAAGAAGCTGGTCTTGAACTGTAGAAAAAGGAGTTAGATACTTACAGGTTGTATACATCACTGAATACCTAAGCTGTAACTATAGAAAATGCTGAAGGCACTGACAATATCACTCAAATTGTGGGAGAAAAGCTGGACAACAAAAATTTTGCTTTATGGAAGTTCTGTGTGAAGAATTTTTTGATTGGCAGAGGTTATTGGGACTTATGTACAGGAGATGAGGTTGAACCTGAAATGCCTGAAAGGGATCCGATAAATGATCAGAAAAGGGCTCATAAGCTATGGACTGAGAGAGCATGCAAGGTGTTACATTGGTTTTCCTTATGTATATCAGATGCTATGGTTATACAAATAACTGGATGCAGTTTTCCAAAGGATGCATGGTACATACTCATGAAGAATTATGGAAATGTAACACATGCAAGAAAGATTCAGCTAAAGCAACGGTTCAATAACATGTCTAGGAATGATAGAAGCATTCATGCCTACACTACAGAGATCAAGAACATAGCGGATTAGCTTGCCACCATTGGATCTTCAGTGTCTGAGGATGATATGATTGTAGTGACATTGAATGGACTTGGCAAAGAGTATAAAGCATTTGATACGTCTCTTTCTGTGAGAGTTGAATCCCCTGATTGGGATGAGCTGATTGCTCTACTATTGCATGAGGAAGTCAAGCTTAGGTTCTAGTACATCTCAAAGCAAAGACACTATTTTTTACTCTAGCTACCGTGGCAGAGGCGGCAGAGGCCATGGCTCTTTTTGAGGTCAAGGAGACACTCGAAACACTTATGGACAACAGTAGCAGAATGCATGGCATGGCATGAATACATAGGGTCAGCTGGCGGTTTTCAAGGCAGGGAGAGATTCCCTAGAGGTAGAGGAGGATCCTGACAGTCGAATAATAAGTCCAACAAGGACAAGGACTGTCATTATTGCGGTAGATATGGGCATATAGCCAAAGATTGTCATAAGAAGTAGGCTGACATGAAAGCCAAGGGTGGATAGCATGGAAATTAAGCTTCATCTAGTGGAGTTCCTGATGATCAGGGTGACAGGTTGTTTTCCATGCAGCATGTGTCTAAGAATGCATCTAGGCAAAACAAAGATGAGAGATGGTACATTGATTCAAGGGATTCAAATCATATGACACCCCATGGAGAATGATTTGATGAGATGGTTGTAGGTTCCCATGGACATGTTTGTATTGGGGATGACACCCAACATACTATTCAGCATAAAGGAGTTGTACCTTTGTTGATGCTTGATGGCAAGAAAAAGAGCTTGCACGATGTACTACATGTACCTACAACAACCAATAATCGTTTGCAAGTTGGACAGATGGAAAAACAGAATCTACAGGTGAGATTTAATAGAGATGGATGCTTTGTTGAAGAATATGGTAATGGCTGCAAATTGATGGGAGAATGTTTACTCTTAATGCGTCAATTCCAGAATTGAAAGCAACTATGTTTGCACATGATGGTGGTGCTATACGGGATGTTGAGATATGGCTTAAGCGGATTGGTCATGTGAATGTACAAAAGCTGAAATCTATGCAATAGAAGGAGATTGTGCTTGGACTGGCTAAGTTCAAGTATCATGACTTTGGACATGTATGCGATGCATGTCAGTTTGGAAAGCAAGCACGATTTCCATTTATGAGACATGTACGAAATAGCTCACGACCCTTGTAGTTGGTACATTCAGATGTATGGGGTCTGTCTCATAATGCTTTGTTTGGTGGTGCTTGTTACTATGTATCTTTCATTGATGATTTTAGTGGTACACTTGGCTTTACATACTGAAACATAAGGATGATGTGTTTGATGCATTCAAGGACTTCAAGAAGCATGTTGAAAATGAGTTGAGCTATAAAATTTCATGTCTTAGATCAGATGGAGGTGCAGAATATGTCTCTAATTACTTTGACAGGTACCTTGCTAAATATGGGATCAGAAGACAATTAACTTGTAGCTATACACAAGAGCAAAATGGTGTAGTAGAAAGGAAAAATAGGGTATTGATGGAATTGGCAAGAGCTATGCTGAATGAGAAGAGTTTGCCAAATGGTTATTAGGCTGAAGTAGTAGTGACTGCTGTCTGTGTGATGAATAGAACCCCTACAGCATGGATTCATGATGTAACTCCATATGAGAGGTTGTATGGTCATAAACATGATATTTCACACTTGAAGGTATTTGGCAGCATTGCATATGTGCATGTTCCTAATGAAAAGAGGAAGAAATTGGATCCTAAAGCTGTCAAGAGTGTATTCCTTGGTTATGCACAAGATCAGAAAGCTTACAAGTGTTATGTACCGTCTACACATGAGACATTGATTAGCAGAGATGTTTTTGATGAGCTGGCATCGTGGTATGGTACTCCTGTTGCAGTGGCTACTAATGGATCAGCCAACACTAGTAATGCTGAAAATACACCTACAGTGAGTACATCTATGAGTGGTCCTACAGGTGATGGGTCACCTACAATAAGTCCTTGGTTAGGATGCTTGTGGAGTCGTACTCCTACATCCACTGACACAGATATGTCAATGAGGGGAGATTGGATAAGGGAAAAGAAAAGATGCTTGAGATGTGACAGGTCCACTTACAGTGGGTTATGAGTCATCTAACATCGATAGTTAGGATAGTGAGTTGGGTATTCCGTCTGTTATGATGCCCGGAGCAAGGCAGAGTCGTTATGTACTGCCTCATGAGAGGCAGGCTCAGAGTGCGCCATAGTTACGGAGATCTGAGAGAGTCAAAAAACCAATTGATAGGTTTACATACACTAGTTATTCAACCCGCCCTTATGCATATATGACTAGTGTGATAGGTTACAAAGAACCTACAAAGTTTGATGATGCAGTTACAGATGATAATTGGTGTGCTGCCATGGATGAGGAGTATGTAGCCCTAACTGAAAATGAGACATGGGAATTGGTTGAGTTGCTTGAAGGCAAAGTCCCCATTGACTGCAAATGTGTGTACAAGGTTAAGTGCAAGTCAGATGGTTCGTTAGAATGCTACAAGGCCAGGCTGGTTGCAAAAGGGTATGCACAACAGTATGACCTTGACTATGAGGAGACTCTCAGTCCGGTGGCTAAAATGGCAACAGTCAGAACTGTCATTGCTTTGGTAGCATGCAAAGGCTGGAAATTATGGCAAATGGACATCAAGAATGCTTTCTTGAATGATGATTTGGTTGAGGAAGTATATATGGAGCAGCCTGAAGGCCATGTTCTCCGGACTTTCCTATACATGTATGTAAGTTGAAAAAGGCTTTATATGGGCTGAAACAGGAGCCTAGAGCATGGAATGCTCGAATCAACAGTTATTTACAGCAACATGGATTTAGATTGGGTAATGCAGATCACAATCTGTTTGCGAAGAAGACAGATCATGGATGTGTGTTTCTAGTGGTTTATGTAGATGATCTTAACATCATTGGAGATGATGAAGAGGGGATTGTTGAAGTTAAATCATGTTTACAGGATGAATTCAGAGTCAAAGACCTTTTTGAGCTGAAGTATTTTCTTGGGATTGAGGTAGTCTCTATGCCTCAAGGTATATGGTTGCTACAAAAGGAGTATGCTCATGACATATTATAGAAGTATGGTATGGCTGAATGCAAGCCTATGGAGACACCTCTTGATCAGAGTGTCAAGCTGTAGATTGATGTTGGGAATGACATAGAGAATGTGACCATGTATCGACAGATGGTGGGCAGCTTGATATACTTGACTACTATTGTCCTGACTTATGTTATGCAGTAGGGTTGATTAGTTAGTTCATGTAGAAGCCTTGCAAACCATAATTAGATGCAATCAGGAGGATCATCAGATATGTAAAGGGTACTACAAATTATGGGTTGTTTTATGCATATGGAAAATCCCTTGACTTGACAAGGTTTACTGATGTTGATTGGGCTGGTTGTGCCTATGACAGGAGGTCAACCAGTGGTTATGCATTTGGATTGGGTAGTAGTATGATCAATTGGCAGAGTAAGAAACATCCTATTGTTGCATTGTCGAGTACAGAAGCCAAGTATAATAGAGCTACCTTAGCGGCTTGCGAAGCAGTTTGGTTGATGAAACTACTAAAAGACTTGGGAATACAACTGGAAAGCAGAGTGAGATTGCATTGTGATAACCTCAGCAGTGTTATGTTGGCTAGCAATCCTGTCTACCATGCTAGGTCCAAACATATTGAGGTTCACTACCATTTCATCAGAGAAATGGTTATTACAGGGAAGATTGACTTGATTCATGTGAAGACTGAAGACCAGGTAGCAGATATATTTACCAAGTCTCTTGGTAAAGAAAAGCTCATATACTTCAGACAGCTAATTGGAGTTTATCAGATGGTTTGAGCTTGAGGGGGAGTGTTGGAATATCAAGCTCCTGTTACTCTTCAATCAATCTATCTCTATGTGTGTGACCGACATTAGCTGGATACAGTTGTACATGTGTGTGGCATTCAATAAGTCGGTGTAGTTAGTGACTTAACCACAGTTAATCTTGGTTAGTCATACCTATGTGTGTAAGTCTCTTTCAGTGTGTATGATGGAAGAATAATGGAAGAAGAACAACAATGAGCTGAGGTTCATCTTCTGCTCCACTCTGTCTCTCTTCCTCTCTTTCAATATATTTAAGGGGTCAACTGGCTAGATTTCCCCATCAACCCACAAGTCCACATGTTTCAATCCCATTTGCCTGTAACTCTGCAAAACTTGAGGGTTGATACTGGTACGCTAGGTTCTTTTGAATAATGGGGTGTATTCAATCTCTACCTCAATATGCAGCTCCTTCTTTCATGTATTCATTTTACCATTAATAAAAATGGGGAGCCTACTTGGTTTTCACAAGAGGTAGAGTGGAGATGCACACAGAGAGGCACACAAAGGTACCAAGGGAAATGAGGGTGTAAGTAATTCACTCTGTTAATGAAGGTTGCATAAACATAGAGAAGAGGTCACAGTAGAGCCATAAGAGAGTATAGATATGGGGGAAAATAGCTCAGAGAGTAGGGATGTCCAAGACTTTTCATATTTTAGAAATTTCTATTTTACCTCCAAAAATATTTCCAAAAAACATGAAATTTGACTAGTTGGTTTTTTTCGACCAAAATCTAGAATATAAAAAATCCCCAAAATATCTTAAAAGGAACTTTCAAAATTTCATTTTCCTTGTTCTCGATTAAAAAATCAATTACCATGTATTTAATAATCATTTTGCATTGAAAACAAAGCACCACACTCCTGTAACTAACTCCTTTTTGAATATAAAATTTGGTTGAAAAAAACTTCTTAAATGAGGAGAGAGAAGGAATCTGAGTATATCTTTGTAGATAATATAAAAAAGGCAAAATGAGATTGCAAAAGTGGAGAGAGAAGAGGATTATTTTACTATTCTTCTCTCCTCTTTTCCTTGTTTTAATGAGGAGAGAGGGGAGCTAAAAGGCCCATTTGTGAGTTCATTTTTTTCTTAATGGTTGCTACACATAATGAAAAGCACTCATTTTCTTGCTTTCACACTCTTTCACTCATTGGTTATTACATAACACACCGTAAGCACTTACCTACTTCCCAACAAGTCATTCCCCTCAAGGGCACCCACTCAACTGCCATGCATTACACTTGATTGGGCATGTGGTACACCACCACATAGTTATAGGTATCAATCACCACCCACAACTCAACATACATGATTGCCATATCTAATAATTGGTTTATGAGCATCGTTCTATTCCACAGACACTTGAACAATTGGGTATGTGTGTACTAAAGCACTCAAGGGAACAAATCAAATGCATCAATCACTCAAGCACTCGAGTGCATGATCACTCAAGCAACACTCACTTATATGTAGTGCACACATACATCCATCATACTTACTCAGTTTCCACACTTGTATGATCACTCATACATACACAAGCACTTGAATATTTGAGCGCACTTGAGTGCATACTAGGTAGCTAACACACACCCAAGCACATAATCACTTGAGTATTTGTGCATTCAAGTAGAAGTAACTTGAGTACTCATAGGTAGTAGATTCACACACACTTGAGATTACATGCTGGTAATTAATGGGTTAGACTATGACCTATTGTTAGATGTACATGGATGCAAAATGCACAACCCATTGAGGATTGGGGCAATGATCTAGTTTTTCTTGGCAATAGGACAGAGATTGTGCATTTTGAGATGGAAAGTTGGAAAACAACTTCAATTGATCAAGATGCTATTTCCAACATGTTGAGAGAAGATGCAAATTGTTCCATATTTAGAGGATGAAAAATTCTTGATGCATATCCTCGTTATCTTGAAATTACAATTTATAGAGGAGGGAAAATACATAGAGCATATGAGCAGGCATGGCATGAGGTTGGTACTCATGATGAATCCTAGTTCATCTAATCTATCCAACTCTAAAGGCAATCACATGTTGACAAAGAGGTTAGAGCTTTGCAAAATCCTATCATAATGGAGATGATGTTTGAAGAACATAGAAGAAACAAATCTCTTGATCTTTGAAGAATTGATGCTAGCACTAGATGGCAATGGATAGATTTGCAACAACTATTGTTCAACTACCACAACAAGTTATTTGGCTCCCTCATGCTACCTAAAGAATCGAATATGTAAGAGGAAAGTGAGTTTGCTAATAGAGTATGAGAGTGACACAAAGTTGGAGGAAGAGTTTGTTAACCATGACATTGATCGATACAATCAACCCATGGCCTTCATAATATAGATCTTTGCAACTTGATGCATACTTAGTAGTCAGAATTGAGTTAGAACTAAAATGGTTTAGACAATTGAAGGCCTTAGATTATGATCAAATCGGTCCTTAGACCTTAGGCCCAATATCTAGCCCTAAAATCTTTACAACTTTGGCATACAATGGCTTATCTTTTGATGGTTCTTGAACACAAAGGAGTTTAGTTCGGAGTCAAAAGAAAGTACAGACATAGATCCTAAACTACCTCAACCAACTATTGCACCAAAGTCTAAACCCAATCTACCCATGCAACTATTGCACCAAAGTCTAAACCCAATCTACCCATGCATTTGAGGAGGAAATATCTTCATGTTCAAAAGTCCCAACCACTTTAGATTCATCCTCACAAAAGAAGCCATAGGATCTCTCGAATTGCTTCATTAAGCATAAGAAAGGAGATCGAGTTATTGTGATGCTAGGAGCTAAGAGATAGGAGGACTCAATTGTACCAATGAAAGGGCTAGCCAAGGTGAAAGAAGTGAACCTTGATGAGGAAGGGGAGTCTCCAAGTATTGTCTTTATAGTAGCAAAATTCCCAACCAATGAAGATGAGAAAGCACTCATACAATTACTCATGGAGTACCATGATGTGTGTGCTTGGAACTACAGCAATATCAAGGGAGTACCACCGTAGGTACTAAACCATATAATCCCTTCACATCCAAATGTAAAACCTTTTAAGAAAAGGCCTTATCCTTGCTACTAAAAACACGTAAAGGAAGAGCTTGAAAAGCTACAAAAGGTAGGATTCATTCATGAAATTAAGCATGTGTTAATGATGAGAAACAAAATGCGGTAACAAACATAGACTATTATTACCATACATCTAGTCATATGATATAAAGAGTGCTATGTGTAATGTGCCGGCCTATCGGATGGGAATCTTATATGCTATTTATGCTACGTATGAATTTGTCGTATAGTAACTAGATGCAATTTACTTTTCTTGATACAAGCACTTCGCAAACTCCACCTTTCAAATGTTGCGATGAATTTATCCTTTTTAGTAAACCATTCTCATGCAGCATAGTACAGGTCTAATGCATCCTATGTGTGAATCAAAGTAAGCATTCATCAATCTGGAAATATGTTACTTACGACTAGTACCGCAGTTGGATTGGTAGTGATGCCCTTGCCTGAGGCTTCGTTGCGGATTATGGGATTTTCTCTCACACTCGATATCCTTCACTTCGAGGCTATTTCCCAATCTTTGTCTCCCTTAGACGCAAAATCGCACAAGACTTCCGCACCTTGTACTCGATTAGTGGGGGCTAGTTGGGGAGAGAAATTACACTACTGCGGATAATCCAAGAGGAACAAGGGGGAGAAGAACAACACGTGCGATCACCCTCTAAGGAGGGGAAGAGAAGGAGAACCTTCTTGGAAGGTTCTCTCTCTTGCTCTCTGTCACTCCCTCTCTCCCTCTCTCTTTTTCTCTCTCTCACCCTCTCTCTTCCTCTTTCTCTCTCTCTCTCTTTCTCTCTCTCCCTCCCTCTTCTTCTTCATTTTCTTTGTCTCTCTCTCTTCTCACTCTCCCTTTCTCTCCCTCTCTCCCTCTCTCTCTCTCCCTCTCCCTCTCTCTCTCTCTCTCTCATAGGATGGCAACAGGGGGGGGAAAGCGATACCTCCCTCTCTTCCTTGACGGGGGGGGGGGGGGGGGTTTATACTAGGAGGGAGGTTATTATTGGGGGTGAACATTGTGATATGGAGCCCTTAACTCATCTAGGTGGCCAGATTTTCCCGCTACCATGCAGGCTACTTTTGAGGGGGAAGAGAGAGATAGTGGGGGGGGGGGAAAGAATAGTGGGGGGAGGGAGTGAGGTAGCACACATGTGCTCCTCCCCATCATCGTTATCGTCATTGCCCTTAGCTTGATCGATGTCTTTATCATTATCGTCTTCGTCCTCATCATCGTCGTCTCCGTCTTCTCCCTCCTCGGTGTCATCACGTTGTCTCCCCCTCCCTTCACTAGCTATCGGCATTGACAAGGGGGTATAATAAAAAAAATTTCAATTATTTTCTTATAAAAATTAGGGGGGGTTTTATGCAGTGCGGGCATGGAATGTTACACTATGCAAGGAACCTTACAACTTTCTTAATGGCTTTTCGAGATATAATGAAGTATAAGTTCACTTAGATGATATGCATAAGACTGCCTTTGCCATTGAGTGGAATATCTTTACTTATATTTTTGTACCATTTGGGCTAACTAAAGCCCTACCACCTTCTAGAGATTGATGTGTATCACATTGAGGAAATGGTTAGAGGTGTTCACAAATGATCTCTATGTTCACTCAAGCTAGGAGGACTACTTAGAGAAACTCCACCTTGTCTTTGAGTGATGTTGGCAATATCGATTATCCTTAAATCCTTTGAAGTGTCAAATTTGGGTGAAGCATGGTATCATCTTGGGCCATGGTGTCTCCAAGAATGGATTGCCATGGATATGGCAAATATGAAAGTGATAATGGATCTTCCATCCCCCACCAATCCTAAAGGAGTTTGGTATTTCCTTGGGCATACAAGCTATTATAGATGTTACATGAATTTATGTCATGATTGACATACCTCTTAAAAAATTAACGATTGTGTGGAAATGGATAGAAGAATGCCAAGAAGACTTTGAGGCATTGAAGAAGGCTCTAATTTACTACACCAATATTATGAGCCCTAGATTAGGCAAGTAGTTTTTTTGTGCATATGATGCTTTAAAAATATTTATTGGAGTTGTGATGTGTCAACATGGTGACCATAACATGGATTTTCTATAGTAAGCTAGGTAGTTTAAAAAAACTAAAAGGAACTATTCCACTACTATAGGAAGACTTAGGGATGTTCTCACTCAAGAATTTTTACCATTATTTACTTGCCACTCTCTTTACGTTCTTTGTTAACCATTAAGCATTGTTCTGTCTTATGAATTAGCCATTCACTGTGGGATTGATTGATAGATGGCTATTACTTTTGCTCAAGTTTAATTTCTCTATGGTCATGTGCAAGGGAACACAACACTACATGGGCAATTACATGTCTAGAGTCAAAGTGTAGAAAAAAAAGGAGTTAATGATGATTTGCATGATGCCCACTTATTTATAATCCAACAAGAAGCATAGTTATTCAAGGCTAATCTAACTCCCTATTATAATGATGATATTGTGAATAGTTTGGAAAACAGTTTACTAGAATGTACAATATAGAATGCAAGACTTGTCAAGATTGTGGGAGAGAAGGAAGGAGTCTCACTTGAAGCTTTCTTGCTTGCACAATGGGGGAATACACACAAGGGTGGAGGCTGAAAACAGTTTTCCTCTTCTTAGTTGTGTAAGCCAAAATAACTCTAGTACAAAGAAATAGAAGAACCCTATATATGGGTCTCAAACCAAACTCAACTAACTAAGGTGGCATACTAACTGAGCCACGAACTAGAGTAGATAAGGATAGATATCATGTAGCTATTATTCATGGGCGGTGTACCAACCGCGTCTGCAACTGACAAGTCGGTGACATAAATACACAACGGTCACCCTGGCGTATCACGAGTGGAGCTCGATATCTCAACAAGACTCACATGCCTTTTGTTTAAGATCTAACCTTATAAGTCAACTTTATCTTTTGGGGTAGGACAATCTTCTTTGAATGTATGTATATAAGTATGAAATCAAAGATATTCTCCAAGAACCACATGGAGGGATAGCTATGATTATTTTGATGCTAACACAATGGCTAGAAAAGTCTTACAATCCCAATTGTGGTGGACCACCTTGCTCAAGGATGTGGCACAGTTTGTAAAGCATGGTCATGAGTGCTAGTAGACAATAAATCCAATCAAAATGGACAAGGTGAAGTTTTCTCCTACAATTGCTATGCAACCCTTTGAAAAGTGAGGAATTAATTTTATAGGACTAAGTAATCCAATAACCCAACATTCTCATGCTTGCTACATTATTGTGACAACTAATTGTATGACTGAATGGGCCAAGGCTAGAGCCACATGCAAGAATGATGACCAACCATGCCCAAGTTCTTGTGGGAACAAGTGATCTCTCAATTTGGCTACCTTTAGAACTGGTTAGTGATTGAGGAACACATTTTCTTGATGCAATTGATTGAAGATATGTTATCCACATTCATGATCATCCATCACAAATAATCTCCCTACTATGATCAAGGCAATGACAAAGAAAAATAACTCAATAGGATTATAATAAATGTCATAACCTCATAACCAAAACTATATATCTACCTCTTGCTCAGCCTGGGATGGTAAGTTGATGATAGCTTTGTGGGCTTATATAACATCCTAAAAACTGGCTATGGTATAGACTCTATTTTGGCTCACATTTGGAGCAGACATAATGTGGATGGAACAAATAGAGTCAAACCAAGATTTATGTCAAGCCTTTTTAATAAGGAGGGCATGCATTGCCAATAAACAGGTATTGGTGAGCATTCCCATTCCATAATGCAATCAACACAAGCTTGGTCCCATCTACTACCACCATAAAGCTATGAAGAAAACCTAGTCAAAACAGAGTATTTGAAATCATATCTTAAGAAATCTAGTCAATGGCAATGCCGACCTAAGGTCCCATCTGGTACCACCATAAAGCTATGAAGAAAATAGGCCGTAGGGAAATTATTGCCATCAACACACATAACCTCCTTTAGATGGGTATCATGTAATCTTTTAGATGCACAAGGTTACTATGAAAGAAATCGCTACATTTGGATTTCCAAACATACAAAGCAGGTTCCTTCTGTCTTTTTTATAGTAGTTCCAAAATGGCCAAAAGATAGAACTAAATATCCATGGAAATCAAAGCCCATACAATTGTATGCTAATGCCTCTATGAAGTATCCTTTATCCTTTGATAATACATCTCTAATTGAGTAGCCAACCATTGGTTAGATCAATGACTCAATTCCATCTAACTTTCCTATATTTGTAGTGGGTTCTCAACCTCCTCCATACTATTTTCTAGACTACATTTGAGACCTCAACATCAAATACCATAACACACTTTACTACTCCACTAAAGCTCCAATCAAACTAGGCCAAGTAGACTAAGCATCAACATGATTAGGGGGTATTGTTTAAACTCATTTATAAAGCAATCCTATTTCTCCCACTCCTATTGGTCTTGAATCACTACTAATTTGTTGCTATCTTAGTCGCATGGCTATTGAGTTGGCCAAATAGAGTGATTTTCTTGAAGTAGAATGTTTACTCCAACTTGATTCTACATTTGGCACATTTTCCAAGCTATTTGCAATGATAGCCTCATGGCCCTTGCCAATGATGACATGGTTCAACTTGTTTCAAAATGAAATCCCCTTGGGAAGAGAATCTCACTTTAGTAAAAGCACCCTCATCCAAAAGGAGTTCTTATAAATCCTCGCTTAGAAGTAGTTACAATCATGCCAAGTTAATTTTGTTGTATGCTTTTGCCATGAGAAGTGATGATTAGTCAGAAATCATGGAGCTTAAAGTGAAACACAATACTTCAAGTCAATTCTTGAGAAGGTGGTATGGTTAGCACTAGAGCTTGCTTAAGCAGGTAAGCAATTTACTTATGATGACCCTTGAGCAGTGACATGCATTCAATGATCTTCAAGCTAAATCCCACTTATCATACCTCCATCTCTCTCCATTCCATGAGTAGTGAGGCACAATTATCACTCTTCAAGTTGATCCCACTTATCATCCGCTATCTCTCCATTTTCTCTCTCTCTTGCTCTCTTGCTCCATCCGCCATTGCTCACATCTCTTTTGCTTCCACTTACTTGTGCTCTCACTTGGGCTTCTCCCTTCAACTAGTATCAAAGCCGTTGATTGAGGAGCTTCCTCAACTTTTGACTTCAGCTTGGATTTGAAAAGCTTCAACACTTTACTCATGGCAGCCATGGCTTCAGCTTGAAGAGGTAAACATTGATGCTCCCCTTCTTCCCGGCCTACTTGGACTTGACTTAGGGCTTCATTGGGCTTGCTTGAGCACTGTAGAGTGCCTATGGAGATTAATTGTAATCAGCATTAGTAGAAGCAATAGGAACAACAATCAACATGTTTGTGCAAATAGCCATGTTCTTGTTCCTTCCTAATCCATTCCACCTTCATCTACAACTTGTGGCACTTGGCCTTGGACTTGCGTAATCACTTGGAATTGTACCTGGCATCTGTGCCATGTGCTTGGGCATCATTTAGAGATCTTGGAATCAACCATTATCTCATCACTTATGTGATAGGTATGTCGTATACACTACAGGGGGCAGCATGTATTGAGTTCCATAATGCCTATATGATGCTTATGTGATGGTATTTTGGTACCAGATGCTTAGTGGATGCCTTGGGGTGTTTATCAGATTGATTTGAGCTTGCATTACCTTAGTTTTAGTAAGGTTTTCACTATTGTAATATAGTGGGCAGTGAGAAAGTCTATGCCTCTTTCCATTTGATGCTTTAGTTGTGATTTGGGGCTTATTTGTAGTCATTTATAGCATCTAGTGTTGTTGTAATGTGCTTTCATTTGTTGGCATGATGGTTGGTGGATAAAATGATAGTGCTATCTTTAACATTGACAAATTGGATGGCACTAATTATAGCTATTGGAAGGCACATATATGGCAAGTTTTGGTATAGAAATTGTAGATTAAGCCATTAAGACATGAGCATGTAGAGCCCAAATGCTTTGATGCGGAGGATTGGGATGAATCGGATGAGTTATGAAAATTTATAATCATTTTGTCACTCTCTACGTAGGTGTTAAAAAATGTCCTCTCTGAAGGGCAGATTGCATGGTAGTTATGGGAGAAGATTTGTGATAGCCATTCCTCTTAGATGTATTGGTTGAAGTAACTCATGGAACTTTGTATGAAGGAGGGGGCTTCCATGTTGTTTGCCTACTTAAATGAGTTTCATTCTATTTTTAGCCACTTGTCTTTGCAAGGGATCGACTTTAAGAAAAATCTTCTACCATTGTTTTTGTATATCACATTGCCTGAATCATGGAACACATTCTTTACTGCTATATGTGCAAATATACATGCTAATGGGTTGAAATTGCAAGATGTAGAGGGTGCATTATTGAATGAAGAGGTTAACAAAAAGAATGTTGATGCTTCCCATAGCTCTCTTGCTTTGATAGTTAGAGGTAGTAATGCTAAGAGCGGTAATGACTGTAATGGGAGAGACTCTCAAAAGTCTCATTCTCAATCACATAAAAAAATTCATAGTAAGTCTCATGGCTATAAGTTCACATTAACTTGTCATTATTGTGAGAAGCACGGTCATATTTGGCCGGAGTGCCATAAAATGTGTGGTGAGAAGTGTAAGGAAAAGGGAAAGGGCAAAGTGCAGGAAAAGAATGATCAGAATATTGTCCCTAGCAAGTCCAGTGTCAATATAGTAGAGATTAATGTCATGCAGACTAATTTTAATGATGATTACATACTTGTAGCTTCTTCTCTTGACATTTTTTAGTTAATTGATACCTTGACCACCTATGCTCAATGTTAGTTGATTGATTCAAGAGCTTTATTTCATGTTACCTCTCATCGGGAGTGATTTCACTCCTATTGCAACATGAGAAGATCTATTTGATTGGGTAATGACTTGGTATTGGATATAGTTGGTATTGGAGATGTATAATTGTAATTTAGTTCATTATAGCTATCTTTATATTGCATGATGTATGCCATGTTCTAGCCTTGACCAAAAGCCTATTCTTTACTGGGCAATTGGATGATGCAAGGTACTTTATATCTATTGGTAATTTCTTTGAAAGATTACTCATGGGAATCTTGTCCTGGCATGAGGTGCGAAGTCTAGCACTCTTTATCCCTTCCTTGTATGTGGATCTATTGACCATATCTTGGTAGTGGATGCAGTACCACATGTATAATTATGGCATCACCGCCTTAGGTGCATGTTGTTAAAGGAATGAAAATGCTTATCTATTTACAATATCTTTCTCCCCTTGACTATAAATGTTCTAATTATTGTGATCATTGTCTTTATGACAAGTAGACACGTAATTCATATAATAAGTATGGCGTTATGCACATAGGTGAATCTCTAGCTCTTATTCATTCTGATGTTTGGGGACTTGCATCTTATTAGTCACGTTATGTGGCATGAAGTATTTCATTACTTTCATTGATGATTACTCACATAAGGTTTGGGCATACCCCTTAAAGTAGAAATCAGAAGTATTGGCTGTGTTTTAGCATTGGCTTGCTCTTGTTGAGAATCAATCTAGGTATATACTAAAATACCTACTATGATATAATAATGGGGGAGAGTATATATCTAAAGCCTTTGAGCAGTTTTGTAATGAGAGAGGTATTAAGCATCAGTTGACTGCCTCATACACCTCGCCCCCAAATGGTATGACAGATAGTCCATGAATAGGACAATTCAAGAGAGAATCCATAGTTAGCCGAGTAGGTTTACCATAGCATTTTTGGGGTGAGGTAGTTACTACTACCATATATTTGATTAATTAATCCTCATGCATTGCTATTGGCTATCAGGTTATAGAGGATGTATGGTTTGAAAAACCTTTATCATATGCTCATTTGTGCATCTTTGGTTGTGAGGCTTTTTGCCATGTTTCCAAAGACAAGCCCAATAGGCTGGATCCTAAGTCAATGAAATGTATCTTTCTTGGTTATGGGGATGCAAGTGAGATGAGCTATCGACTATGGGATCCATAGGCTCAAAAGGTCATCCATAGCCATGATATTGTTTTTCATGAGAAGAAAATGCATAAGCATCTTGGGTAGGTAGTTGAGGTATGCAAGGTGATATTTGAGGAGGACTATCATGTCCTCAAGAGTTGCATTATTTTCTTTAGTTAGAGACACATTCTCAGCTTCCAAGGCAGCTACTTTAGTTTCTAACTCCTTGATTTGGGTTTTCTAGGAATCCATCAAATTGGGGGGGTTCACTATTTATATATTCTCTATATTACATGCGTTCATGGCCTATTTATGAATATCCTAATCTGAGATTTTTTTTTTTGAATAAAACACAACCCTGTTCTATTCAATCTGTAAGTAACCCCTTTATATGACACCCTTCTGTATGTAAATTTTTTATAAAAATGGTGTTTTAAAAATCCCCTATTTTGAACTCACATTATATATACATATATTCATGAGTGACCCCCCGAGCCATCAAAGCAGTAGCTTCAGTCATCTGTTTATGAATGTCATTGAGGGTAGCTTTTTCAGATGCCAAGTCCTCCAAAGCTTTGCTCAATTGACTAGTCAGGGAACCAACTTTGTCTTGCAATGCAATATAAACCCTCGTGTAAATAGACTAAAGATAGGAAGTAAGGGAAGTCTCCAATGTAGACTAGACACCAGAAATAAATTGGAAAAGCAGAGGTCACTAGCATTGTCTGTAAAGAAGAGGGAATGTGCTTATCTAGCTGCCCATCGGGCAGCAATAAGTTAGGACAAGACATGAATGAAAGGAGGGAACTGCTAGAAATACGAGGGGTAGTGTCTGGTACAAGAGGATTTGCAACTTAGACTGAAGAGGGACTAGGCAGCCTCATGGTACGTCTGCGTTTAGTTTGAGAAAACTTGGGAGGGGGACTCATCCTCTGAATCTAAATACGGTTGTAATGGAGAAGGAGATGGAATAGGAGGTGGAGGCTGCTTCGGAAGAGGAGTAGGATCACCACTAGCACACCACCAGGAGGAGGGGCAAGGGTGATAATTTTTTGAAGAAAGATACCATAAGAAGCATTACTGACTTGACCCTTTCTGACTCTTTGAAAATGTTAATCCATCTTGGCTAGCATGAATGTGGCCCAATTTGGAAGTAGACTTTTTGGACATGAATTTATCTTAGAGGAGCTGGCATAGTTGCTTCCATATTGGAGAGAAGATACGAGCAATAGAAACCCCAGAGCTAGTAATAACTTTGATGGACACCAAAGGGATAGATGTCTCCTTTTGAAGAAATGAAAGGATCTCCTTGGCGGTCAACACAAATGATTGCCACTAGGTACAAAGGAAGCTGAAAGAGGCAAACATAATGCTTCACTGATATTGGCAGTGGATAGGCCAAAGCATCAAATGAGATTGGTTTTTGTATGAGCCAAGAAAGAGTAGCAAAGCTTGTTATCCACTGGTGGAAACTTAAGCGCTACAAATGAACGGAGACTAGCACGACAAATACAATTCACATTCAAGAGAAGGGAATAGTCATGCATCAACAATGGCACATGTTGGATCACAATCAAGGGAGTAGAGGAAGATGCCATTCGGACTACACAGGATATCCATGCGCCACACAGAACCAAGAAAAATATGAAAATTCTTGCAAAACCCAAACAAGCCAGTAATAAGAAAAATATCAGGAAAAAGAAACAGAGGAACAAACATGACTAGACCAGACTTCCCCAAGCAATCCATATCCTATGTAAAAAATTCGACATGACCTACGCACTCATGCCGCCAAAAGCTTGGTGATATGCATGACAAACAGGCACCCTGGTCTCCATAATCAAGTACTCAAAAAGAACAGAAACTCAAACACATTGTATCCCAGACACCGACTAGACTCAAAACATAATCACAGACAAATATGATCAACATCTCTGATTAAGAAATCCAAAACCACATAAAACATTGGGCGTATACCTTAAGGTGCGGTGAAGTGAGCTGGTGATCGCTACCGAATTTCTTTTAACCAATGAGAAATTAAGTTGCAATTCATTAGTCATTAAGCCCTTAATGCATGGTGAATCAAATTCACATCCCAACTCCACACAGATTGATTTGACTGACTAAAATAGGGGTCTCTAAAAGATATCACATATTATTCATATTCAAAGTTTCCATACCTTTCTCTCACAATCTCTCATAGGTAGATACATTGTCTTGCATAGAATTGGTTATCACACACACACACACACACACTCTCTCTCTCTCTCTCAATAGTACATCATATCCTCACTAAAATACTCAATAAATGCACACAATAACCCTTCTTTAGTTGTGAATACCCGTCCCAAGAGCTGTGTCTGATATGAAAGGTCACCGGAGCCACTACAGTGACTCTTCATAGCTCACTACTGTCACTTCACTCTAGTCTTCACCTGAGTCTTCAACAGCTACTTTTGCCACTTCTTTGAGATCTTTTGAACTTGCAAACACCTCTTTCCAAGACTAGAAAACTTTTCCAAAGTCACACATATATTCCACAGAACACTTACAGAGGCATACAGAGGATTTATAGAAGCTCAATACAAGATCATAGAAGATTTCATGGAAAGTCAACCAGAAGGCATTAGAACCACATAACTCATACTAAAACAATTCCAAACCATCAAAAACCATTCAATGAGCTTTTAAAAAACCTCAAACTTCATCAATCATCACTCCATGCTTCCATACAGAAAGAAAAACAGAACAAAATAGAATCTATCAGAACCAAACAGAATCTCAACAGAACCTAACATAACATCACAGAGCCTCATATCTCTACTAAAAAATATCATGAGCTTATCAAAACCATTCCACCCTATCCAAAAGACTCTCAAACTGCTTCCAAACAATTCAATCATAATGTAAAATCAACCATCCAGCCCACAAAAACAACAAAAATCAACCAAAAAATTACATTATTTCAACCCTCAACACATGTTCTATATTATCAATTCCTAAATTGATAGTTCCTTCAAAATCACACACTCAATAGTACCATTGTGAACTAGATTATGAATTACTTATGTGATGATGTGTTCTATCCTATCACTTCCTAAACTGGCACTCTCTAAATCAAAATTGAAGCTACTAAGGACTCAATGGAGAAAATACTTATAAAAAAGAATCGTGTTATCATCATAAATGTACAAGCCACTCTTCTTACCAGTCACTCAATGGAAATGATAGAACAATCTCTCATCCCACCCACTGACAACACTTTAATTGGAATTGACTAAGAATCCATATTCATATCTAGAAAGAAATTGATAAATTTTAGGAGTGCATAGTTGATGATGCAATAGTATATTCCATTCCATGTTGGCATAGGTGCAAGAATGGAAGGTGAAGAGCCTTGTAGTGTAGTGCACAAAATATAAGTTTTTATGACATGATTGAAGAGGCATGTCCCGTGCATGTAACACTTAGTATTCACACATCTCACCTCTCATTTAATTGAAGAAAAAGGACCAATCACTTGCCCCATCCCGAGTCTCATACTCATTTGAAAAATATAGAGGGCAGTCCATACCCACAACCCATCAAGTTAGGATGAAAATTAACATCACTCAAGTATTTGCCAATGGAAATCTTATGATTGATGAGGAAGGAACATCTCATTGATGCCGATGATAGGAAAAGGTCTAAGGAGTGGCTCACCTAGGGAGGCAACCAATATATCAAGAACTCCCAATGTAACTAGAGATACTACACACTATAAGAATATGGGGTATAGCAATGTCCAAATGCTTAGGACATCAAGGAAGGTACAACAAGATACAGGAGCATAGAGTGGGGAAGATATAGCACGACCAAGGAGGTGGATTAGGAATTGCATCCCGAATCATTGAAGAAGGATTATCACACCCAAATAGATAGACAATACATATGGAATATCAGTCATTGCAAAGGGTCTAGACTAAGGGATGTCACCACCTTTTCCTCAGTTAGCTTCCTATCCCATGGCTGCCACCTTTTCTTGGGGTGAGGTGGCTTGCCCAGAGGAATTTCTTCCTTTTATTCGGGTAGGACTTGTTATGGCAAGGAATTGATTTTATTTTCCCAAAAAATTGAAACTTTTCTTTCCCTCTTTTTTTTTAATTTTTTTAAAACTTATTCACAAGGGTATTTCCACCTTTTCTTAGAAAATGAGTTGTTAGGCAATAACCTAATCCCTTTTCTCTCTTTTTAATTCCTTTTCAACAAGGTCATAGAACCAATAGTCAGAGCTATCCATACCATGTTTGGAGGATTGAAGGAGAGAGAAAGGAAACAATGGTGGATGCCAAAGAAATAGGTATAGAAGGATCATACCACCCCATCATGATCATCATGAAACTATCATATATAACATCAAAGGGATTAGTGATTGGTGCCAAAGTGAGAAGATACATACCAAATTGTCAAAATTCTTGAGGGAAGTACTTCTTCAAGCCGTTGATAAGGAAAGGGGTTTTCAAAAAAATTGAGTGCTTGAATCTAGACTAAACCAAATCCTAATGCAAGTACCTTGTAGGACCAAGGCAACACTATTGGAGCTTGCTAAGAAACTTCCCAAACAGTGAATCATAAACCAAAACCAAATCATGTTCCTTGAACTCCTCATACTTTATGAAACATTGAGGCTAAGTGGCTTCCATGTTTTATAATGCCATCCGCTGAATTTCATCCAAGCATTCTAAATGCATTAGGTGACATTAAAGGGACTCTTCATCTCCTAGGTATTCAATGATAGCCACTAGTAGAGAGGGCAACTTTAGTTTGATAAGAAAGATAGCTTCTATATCATACACTAACTAGAAGGTTGTTCGATATGTGGCTTTGTAGGAGCTTCTGTATACCCGGAGAGCCTCTATAAGTCAATCATCCCAATCACATATGTTGGTTGCAATGATCCTTGCTAGGATCAAATAGGGGATCCAATCGGTGACTTAGGCTTGCCTATTGGCTCTAGGATAATATGGGGTTAATTCTTGATATCAAATCTTGTACATTTCAGCAAGATGTTCCATAATTTTGTTGAGAAGGTGGATAACTCTATCATTGACTAACATTAGTGGCCTTCCAAAGTAGGTAATGATATTCTCTTACAAGAACAAGGTTAAGTTATTTTCATCATCTCCCTTGAGAGCTTTGGCTTTGCAGCACTTTGTCACATAATAAGTCTATACCAAGTTATATATGTTCTACTTTCTTCTAGTTATATGATCGATGGGCCCTATAAAATCTATACCTTATTTCTCAAGTGGCTTCAAGGGGAGGATAGGTTGCTTCCCCATCTATTGACATGCATCATAATGCTTACAACAAATAGGCATCTTTATGTAGTGTCGACCATTAATACCTTGCAACAAGAGCCATCATGGGAGTTTCTTCCCCTACAAAGTGTCTGCCACATGGCTCATCATGGCAAGTCTTCAATATGATCCTAATCTCATCTCCTACTACACAACTCTACAATACCTCGTCTTTGACTTTTTCACACAGTGTGTCATATAGTAGAATAAAGAGGACTGATTCCAATAGTAACTTCTTCTTCTCTCTATTGGAGAGTCTAGGGGGTTATTGTTGTGTGGCTAGAAGGTTGGTAATGTCCATGTACCATATGGGCTAATAGTCACCGCTAGAGACAAGGATACATCTAGAAAATTTGGATCATCTTGCTCCTCTTCTTCACATTAAGGGATCCATGAGATATTATCACCACATAGAGCAACTAGGCTTTATTATCACTTCAAAACTAGAGTCCTACAAAAGGAGTAATCATTGCATTATACATCCCTTCATGTCCACTTTTTTCATTAGAAAGGACAAAGCTTTACGATCCACATAGAACTTGAAATAGTGTCATCACTCTCGTGAGCACACCTCCAAAACCCACGGACCGCTTATTACTTCAAGCGTTTCAAGCTGAGAGCTATGGCTAACTCTCACATAGCCGTGTGCACTCTCACACACACAAATATAGTGAACTTACCTTTGAATCTGATTGAGTTGCCTCCTCCCACGAATCTATTGGTAGCTCCACAATCCACGATGTGCTTTCAAGAAAGCTCCATCTCCAAGCTCCAAGATTGAAGCCCCATAGCCACATGTGTAAGAAAAGAGAAGAGAAGAAGAAGAAGAAGAAGAAGAAGAGAGGAGAAGAGGAGCTTCTCCATAGTCCCTCACTCTCACACACACGCACTCTCCCTCTCTCCCTCTCTCATACACAACAATGAAGCAAGAGCAAGAAGCAAGAAGAGAGCAAGTTTGGCCACACACCAAGAATGAGCTTCTTCATTCACTTTTTGACTTTTACACATGCCCTATCTCCTCCTTGGGTGGCTATCCCCTTTTTGGTCTGGCCTTTGTCCATGCCTCCCCTCTTTTCCTCCTCTTTTCCTCCTCTTTTCCTCCTCTTTTCCTAATAGCTTGGCCTTAACCCATGTCTCTTATTCTTTATAACTTGTATGGAAGAGAGTTTGGGAGAGAGCTTGATGCTCTTTTACAAAATAAATTACAATGTGCTTGTCGCTCTTCCTGAAAAAATATTAGAGTGCGGTCTTCCTCTTACATTTAGAATTTGCCTTGGTGTGCCTTTGTCCTCCGTCTTCCTCTTGCCTTGGGACTATCTTCCACTTTCGATTTTTTGGATTTTTTGACTTGGTCTTCTGAGGATTAACATTACTCCCCTCCTAGCTAAGTGCCTGCTCCCCATTGTACTTGATGGTACAGGGGGCTAAAAATGTTGAGGGTTGTTGTCGAATGGTTCTTTGAGCCTTTGGGGAGGTAGGTCATGTTGAAGATTCTTTGTGAAGTGAGTTTGAGGTCCCACAAACTATTTTACAATGGTCTACTAGAGAAAGACATCAGCTTGATTGATTTTCACCCTCCATGGACTATGTTATGTTGATAGATATTGGTGAGTCTCTTACTTATGGTGAGACCATATGCAAAGGTCATAGTCACTCTTGGGAGAGGCCATGTAGTTAGAGTATAACTCATTGCAGAAAAATCATATGTGGGATATAGTTCCTTTGCTTAATGGAAAGCATGCTTTGCCATGCAAGTGGGTGTACAAGTTGAAGAGCATTCTTGGATGCTCCAAGACAGCATATAGGGCTAGATTTTTTGCTAGGGTTTTCAGTCTTCTCTCTCCTAGTATGAGATGACTACCCTATACTTGATAGGAGCATGGGTTATATAAATAGATCTAGATCTTTATCAGATGGATGTCAAAATGACATTATTACATGGGGACTTGCATGATGAGATTTATATACAACAACCTAAGGGCTTTGAGGAAAAAGGTAGGGAACAACTAGTATGTAAGTTGAGAAAGAGCCTTTAATGCTTTCATGCATTCATAGAAAGATACCTGCAATGATATAGATATGTGTTTATACATGAAAAAGACATGTGATGGCAGCCTTATGATTTTAGTACTCTATGTGGATGATATGTTGTATGCTAGAAGTGTTCATGATGAGCTGGATGCCTTGAAAAGCTAGCTCAAGAAGACCTTTAACATAAAAGACATGGGACATGTTTCACATATTCTTGGATACATATCACATACGATTGCTTTAAGGGGCCCCTTTACTTATCACAAAAGGAGTACATCCAAAAGGTCCTTGGTTGGTTTCAGTGTAGGAAGTTAAGCTTAAGCCTATTGGGCATCCTTTATCTTCTCATGTGAAGGTTAGTCAAGTCGATTGTTTGTAGTCTAATGAGAAGAAGGCCAAGATGACCAAGTTCCCTTATGCATCCGTAGTAGATAGTTTCATGCATGCCATGATAGCCACTTGTCCTGACATAGTATTTGTAGTGGAAGTTATGGTATAAAAACATGGAGCCCCAAGAGGAACACCAAGGAAAAGGGAATTCTCTTGCAAGAAAATCTATATTGTAACATCAACAAGCTTTTATTTCATTCTTTTGATCATCAAAACAAAGAAAACAACAATTCTTCACGCAGCATCATAGTAGATTTCTCCCACGGATTTGATAGAATCAACCATATTCTCCAACATCTTCACAAAATCCATCAATAGAACAAAGAACACAAAGAAATACACCATCTTTGAATGGAAATGCATCACATAGTATTCATCTTCAATGTCTTCATAGTCTTCTCTCTCAATCTCTCATATACAATCACACTATTTTGATAGAATTGGCTATCTTTGACTCTCTCTCTCTCTCTCCATCAATAGTACATCATATCCTCACTACAATCACTTAATAATAACCCTCAATAATCCTTCTTAGGTCATGGATGCACCTCCCAAGAGGTATGTCTGATATGAAGAGGCACCAAAGCCATTACAGTGACTCTTCATAGCTCACCATTGTCACTTCACTCCAGTCTTCACTTGAGTCTTCAGCAGCTACTTCTTTCACTTATTTTAGCTCTTTTGCACTTGTATTCACCTCTTTCCAAATCTAGAAAACTTTCCCAAGCTACACTCTCATCCAACAGAACACATACAAAGCCATATAGAAGGTCACAGAAGCTCAACAGAGAGTTACAGAAGGTCATCAGAAAGCATCAGAACCACATAACTCATACCAAAACCATTCCAAACCATCAAAAATCACTCAATAAGCTTCCAAACAATCTCAAACCCTATCAATCAATACTCCATCCTTCCTTACAGAGAGAAAACAGAATAAAATAGAAGCTATCAGGACCAAATAGAACATATCAGAACATCAACAGAACTTCACATCTCTACTAATAAATATCGTGAGCTTAATAAAACCATTCCAACCTATCCAAAACACTCTCAAACGACTTCCGAACCAATCAATCATCTCATAAAATCAACCATTCAGCTCTCAAAAACAACAAAAATCAGCCAAAAAATAGGTCATTTCAACACTCAACATATCCCCACACTTAATAAGGAAGCGTCCTCGCGACCCAGGAAAAAGGGAATACAAGTTCATTCAAGAGCTCAACTTTTATCTTCAATAAATCTTCAAAAATAGTCCATCTAACCACAACCCCAACTTATAACCTGTATCTGATATAAAGAATACAACGAAAGGAAAACCCTTTATACATTAACACTTCTTATCAAACTGGAAATCACAACAAACTTGTAAAGGATATAAGAGGTTTCTTCTTCTTCATCAGCATCTTCAACTATCCAACCAACAACACCATCACCGCAATTCTCCAAAAATATAGCTCGCACCACGATCTTATCACATAAATTAACCCACAACACAAACACTACACACAACACAACCATCTGAATGACTCCTCCAAAAAGAGAGATTTATCATTAAAAATCATCCACAATACATTGCAAAGGTATCAATGGAGATGATCCCTTTTGAAGGCTTGGTGATTTCGAAAACGATCCATGGACAAAGATTCATCTACAAATGTCTTGGGAGGATTCTGAAAAAACTGAAGGCAGCACATCCTTTCCAACAAGACAAGGTATCTGCTAGGAAAACAGAGGGCATGAAAGTACAAGACATCCAGTTGCTAGAAATCAATACTCACATTGACATTCATGCACAACTTTGGAATATGTTTTGAATCATTATGAGAATGCCTATGCATATACTCCAGGTACCAAGTAAAATGAGCAGTTAAGCGCTACAGACTGAGAATACTGCTGAGAAAAATGCAGATAATTCTGATAAGCCTGACTAGCACTTATCCATTCTCCTGGGATCAATGGCCAATTGATTTGAGGTCCAGTAAGGGAATCATTTGAACTCCAGCCTTTTCTTCGAAGAATCTTCTGATCAAAACCTTGATACCCACTAACCAACTGAGGAGGATTAGGAATAGAAGTGTTAGGAGACGGAAGAGGGACTAATGAAAGAGGATGAAGCAATGGATAGACAAAATCATAAAATGAAGAATGGATTAAAGATGGATTTGCTGAAAATTGAGGAGATTCAGTTAAGAAAGGCATTAAAAGATAAGCAGGAAAAGTTGATAGAATGTCAGGGGATGGGGAAGGACAAGGATTAGGAGGTAGAAAAACTCGATCTTCAATAAAAGAACAATGGGTAAATATAGAAATTTGAGGAGATCCTTGAGGTTGGAAAAGAAGGGGTAAAATGACCTTTGGGTTAGATTGAAAAAGGGAAATATAAGCATCATACCTATGAGCCATTTGTTGATAATGAGTTAGGCATGGTAAGGACGGACCTAAAGCTGATTGACGATGATAGGCTTCAAAGAAAGAAGTATCAAATGGGGGTTGGTTGGAAAGATATGCTAAAAGATCCATCCTCCTCAGTTGGTTAATGTTCTGGGCATGAGCTGAAGCTTTGACCTGAGGGTGATTCAAAATGACAAAGAATTTTTACTTTTAGAAATTTCAGAAAATTTTTTCTGAGATTTTCAGTTTGAAAAAATATTTCAATTTATTGCAGAAATATTGGAAATTATTTTAAGATTTTTTTGTGATTTTTTTGAATTTGAAGTGATTTTTAATGATTTTTTTAATTTTTAAAGGTATTTTTAAGGGTTTTCGGGTTTGGAAATTAAAAATTCGGGAATATACCCGAGAATGGACTGCGTGTCAACTGCATGTGAACAGCTGGCTGGTGCACACCACCGCACAGGCAAGCGAACGCGCGGCCCCGCGCGTGATTGGCCGCTAACGGACTCCCGCACACGAACAACCACGCACACAACCACGCGTGCACACACACCTTTGCGTGGGATAGGGGACCGAGAAGGATGTCTGCGTGTTTCTGCGGGGGTCGTCGTTGGTTGGTTGGAGGTCTGCTGCGGGGGGTAGGTGGAAAATGGGCTTAGGAGGGGGGTTGGTAGGTGGGTGTGAAGGGGGGCTTATGGGGGGGTGGTGTGTGGGGGTGGGAGTGGTGGGAATTGGGGCTTGTGGGGGGGTTGAGAGGTGGGTGGGAAATGGGTGGGACTGGGGGCCTGTGGGGGTGTTGTTGGGTTGGGTGGGAAATGGGTGGGACTGGGGGCTTGTGGGAGGTAAGGGGGGAATGGTGGGATTGGGGGGGGGGGGGGGTGTGGGGGCGGATGGCAGGGGACCAGGCAGTTGACGGGCGATGTGGCGTCGACCAGGAGGCGGATGGGCGAGGCGGCAGCAACGCTGCAGGCGGCCGCACCAGGGGGTGGCGACAGCAGGAGTGGCGGGGGCGTCCACGACAGGAGGGGGCGGCGTGGCTGGCGGGCCAGGGAGCGCCAGGCAGGGGCGAAAGCAGCCACAGCAGCATCCAGGGCGGGGGGCGTCCACGAGAAGGCGGCGGGAGAGGAGGGAGGGAGGAGAAGAGGAGGAGGAATAGAAAGATGGAGATGGAGAAGAGGAGGAAGGGAGAGGGAGAAGGGAGGGAGGGAGGGAGGAGCTAGGGAGAATGGAGGGAGGAAGGAGGGGACGCAGGAGGGGATGGGGGAGGAAGGTGGTTGGGGGGGGAAGGGTGTCCATGGGGTGCCCGTGGGAGGAGGGTGCCCGTGGGGGGTGGGAGGGGGGGGATAGGGGAGGGTGCCCATGGGGGGTGGGGGGGGAATGTGATAAACCTGCACTCGTTACGCACTCAACACGGCACAGAAAGGTAACATGATATGAGCTCAAGGTATACTCTTGTATTATTCAATCCAAAAGCGGGACAACATAGACACATCCCAGGACTACACCCTCGTGACGCCGCACATAAGAGGGTTCACCACTGGGCATAGGGAATCACACGTAGAGTGGAAACAAGGCAGGGCTTTGAGTCACTACTGCTCCCTATATAGGTGCAATCGGTAGCAACGGCATGGTATAGCTACAAAGCCCTTACACTCACCCCCGCTTACTGGATTGCTGACCTCAGCAATCTAAGGGTAGCGTTTGTTATGTGACTCATCCGGGGTCTTAATGCAGCTTTTTCTATCAAGCTGGTCAGTGTCTACTGGTCTAAAGGACCGCGGGGTCTTAACACAGTCTATGCTATCAGACTGGCCAGTGTCTGCCGCACTAGGACATTGGGGCTTTTTATTTACTGGAGTTGTTTTTTGGATGGTTGCTACCATGTGGGTCCACCCTCGACTCGATTACATTTGAGGAGTGGGGCATGTTTGGGTCTATGCTTGAGAACCGCATTATTGTTGAAGTACTGGGAAGGCTCAAGGGTCGTTGGAAGGAGCTGGGGGGTTCTCCTCGAGCCAAAGGGCGAAGGCATCCTTTCCGCGTTCGCGGGCCTCCGCTTCTGAGATCCAAGTGGCCTCCTTGAGTGGACGCCCGCGCCACTTGGTGAGGTATTCGGGGAAGCCTCTTTGTTCCCGGCATCGGAGGAAGGCTTCTACTTCGAAGGGACCGTTGGAATGGAGCATTGGTACGCGCCGTCCCCATTGGTTGTCGGGATAGAACCTGCGCAGAAGACGAGCATGAAATGCGTTATGAACACAAACACTATCTAGCAGGTCTAGCTTGTAGGTGACTTCGTCCAGCACTTGAGTGATTCGGTAGGGTCCATAGTAACAGTGATTGAATTTGGGGGTCATGCTTTTGGGAAGTGACATATTCTTAGAGCTCACTAGGACCATGTCTCCTTTGGCGAATAGTACAGCCTTTCTCTTTTTGTTTGCTTGCTCTGTCATGGTGATCTTGCTCTGCTCTAGGCTTTGTTTAGCTGCTGCATTGCGGTCTCTCCACTTCTTCAAAAATTCTTCTGCATCTTGATCTTCTGCTTTGGCCGCTCTGGATGCTAAGGCCAATGGTGTTATGACTTCTTTTCCTGTTGCTAACTCGAAGGGAGTGTACCCGGTTGCCGAGTGTATGGAGCTATTATAGTGGAATTCCAAAACATCAAGGTACAATGCCCAATCTTTCTGGTCTACTCGGGCATAGCTTCGGAGATAATCTTCGATGCCTTGGTTGACTCGTTCTGTCTGTCCATCTGTCTCTGGGTGGAAGGATAATGAGAATCTCAATTGTGTTTCCAGAGTCTTGAAGAGTTCCTTCCACATGTCACTCATGAATCTTCCATCTCTATCTGATACAATAGCCAGCGGTAAGCCATGAAGTTTGAATACATGTGTGAAGAAGAGGCGTGCTACCTCCTTGGCGTTTAGTGGTGGTTTGGCTGGGATGAAGTGGGCTTGTTTGGAAAAATAGTCCACCACTACAAAGATATTGTGTACCCATGGGACCCAGGTAGTTCCACAATGAAGTCCATGCTGATGACGTCCCACGGGCGGCTGGGTACTGGTAATGGCTATAGTAGACCTGCTGGTCTTGATCGTGGTGCTTTGACCATTTGGCAAGTGGGGCAAGTTTTGATGTAGTCTATTACTTCTTCCTTCATGTTTGGCCAGAAGAACTGCTTCCTGAGGGCCTCCAAGGTTTTGCTTTGCCCTTTGTGGCCTCCAATCTTGCCATCATGTATTTCATGCAGTATGAGTTTCTTCAATTCCACATTGTTGGGGATATACAATCTCTTGCCTAGAAAGAGGATACCTTCCTCTAAGGTATACATTCCATGTGGGGTCTTCTCTGCTTCCACATCTTTGATTATTTTGTGCATTTCTTGGTCTTGCTCTAGGGCCTCTTTGACGAGTTCTATGAAGTTGCTGCTGACAACACTGACAGCTTTTAGGTCGGCTTTCCGGCTCAATGCATCTGCTATCTTGTTCGTGGCTCCGGGTTTGTGTTTAATCTCCAGGTCAAATTCGGCTAGGAAGTCTAGCCAGCGGGCTTGCTTTGCCAATAACTTGGGCTGAGATTGGAAGTATTTGAGGGAGATGTTGTCGGTGAAGATGACTGTATGCTTGTCTTGAACATAATGCTTCCATTTTCTAAGGCAGTGTATGACTGCCAACATTTCCTTCTCATGCGTGCTCCACCTTGTTTCAGCACCAGTAAACTTCTTTGACTCATAAGCAATGGGGTGGCCCTCCTGTACCAGGACACCTCCTATGCCGTAGTCGGATGCATCTGTGGAAATTTCAAAGGGTTTGGTAAAGTTTGGCACCTTTAGGACAGGGGTTTGGCTCATGCACTTCTTCATCTGCTCAAAGGCTTCCTGTTGCGCATTCCCCCATGTAAAAGGGTGATCTTCCTTGGTGAGGTGGGAGAGGGGGGCAGTGATGAGGCTGTAATCTTTTATAAATCTTCTGCAAAACACTGTGAAGCCGAGGAACTCCCGCACTTCTCTTACATTCTTGAGTACGGGCCATATTTGGACGGCTTCGACCTTCTTAGGATCCACTTTGATTCCATCTGCTCCTACCATAAAGCCTAAGAACTCCAACTCTTTTACTGCAAACTCACATTTTTCGGGCTTGGCATAAAACTGGTGCTGCCGCAGTTTCTCAAAAACTCGGCGTAGGTGCTGCTTATGTTCTTCTAATGTTTTGTTGTATACTAGGAGGTCATCTATGTAGATAATGACAAAGATATCTATCTCCGGTCTAAAGACTCCATCCATAAGGCCACAAAATGTGCCTGGCCCATTGCTTAGGCCGAATCCTAGTACTAGCCACTCAAAACTACCATATCGGGTACAGAATGCTGTTTTGGGGATATCTTCTTTTGCTATGCGGATTTGGTGGTATCCGGATCTAAGGTCAATTCGGCTAAAGTACTTGGCCCCTTGTAACCTATCTAAGAGATCCTCCACTAGGGGCATGGGGTATTTGTTTTTGATGGTGATTTTGTTAAGGGCCCTATAATCTACACAGAGTGTGAGTCCCCTATCCTTCTTCTTTACAAATAGCACTGGGGCACCAAAGGGGGATTTACTAGGGCGGATGAATCCTTGTTCTTCTAACTCATGCGTCTGCTTCTTCAGTTCCATTAGTTCGGTGTGATTCATGCGATAGGGAGCTCGGGCTGGTGGGGCTGACTCGGGGATTAGCTCAATTTTGTGATCTACATCTCGCCTGGGTGGTAGACCCTTGGGCAACTCTGCTGGCATCACATCTTTGAACTCTTCCAGTATTTCTGCCACTTCTGTTTTCTTGTTCTGTTGTCTGGGTTTCTTGCCACTTTCTTCTTCTTCAATCGGTCGGATCATGCATAGATAGACCATATCTCCTTGTTTGACTGATTTTTCGACTTGCTTTGCACTGCAAGTCATGATGCGTGGCCTGATAACGGTCCCCTGGACCGGTACACTTTGGGTCTGGCCCTTTGGTTGGGTTGTAGTTTGCTTCATTGTTTGGCAAGCTACTCCTGGCTTATTTTCCTTCATTTGCACTTTAATTGGGGTCCTGCCAGGTAGTTGCATTCTTTCACATGGTACTCTGACGCCTTCTCCTTGCATATCTAACATCATTTCATTTACACCTTTACCAAACATTGCAATGACAAACTTGTCATAGAATTCCAATCCCAGTATCACTTCAAAATCATCCATGGGGATTACTAAGAAGTTGAGTTTCGCCTTCCACTTGTCGGCTGCTACTTGGACTGCAAAGACCTGTTTCACCTCCTTGGCTTCTCCTTGTGCGAATGTCACTGTTAGTCCTTCTAGGGCCTTCGACAGTTTTAGTCCATGTTTTGCTGCACACCCTGGTGTCATGAAGTTGTGTGTTGCTCCTGTGTCCACCATGATGGGCTGGTTACCCTCGCCCACTTGGCCTTTGATGTATAGATGATGGACTGCTGCTACTCTGGCTGCCATGCATTGGGGTCGGGGGCTAACTGACCCTACCCTTGGGTGGTCCATGCTTTCTTCACTCCCACTAGGGATTTCCTGGATTCGCGGTGGTTGTAGTTCTTCTCCTCCATATGCACTAGTTGCATTCACCCTTGATCCACTTGACGAGGCTGTATCTTCTATTGGGCATCTGTTTTGGTAGTGTGGACCCCCGCATTTGAAGCATTTGATTCCGACGGACGGGCCTGGGGGTCTCCACCATGATGTGTTTGATCCTGCTGGCCCATATGATGTGCTAGGGGTTGGCCTGTAGTGATTGTTACCCCATCTTCCTACTGCTCCTCTCGGTACTAAGGCGGTTTGTGATACGGCTATGGTGGTCGTGTTGTTTTGGCTCCGTGTATCTGTAAATGTCCCTCTAGGAGCATTGGGCCTCTGGTTCCATGAGTTGTTGTTGTTGAAGGTGTTGTTGAAGTTGTTGTCGAACCTGTTTTGATTTCCTTGTGCTGTTCTTCTGCCTTCTAGGTCCACCAGTCGTTCGGCCATTCTCATGGCTTCTGCTAAGCTTGTTGGCTCTTGTCTCTCCACATCTCTTCTCGCCCATCCTTGCATTCCAAACAAAAATCCATGTAGCTTAGTATCTGTATCCATGTTTGGTAGCTGCAGCATGATCTGCCTATATTTGCTGACATATTCTTTCATCTTTCCCTGTGTTTGCTTGAGGTTCCTCCATTCATCTCTCACTTTGAATTTCTCCAGCTTTGGAATAAAGTAGTCCATCAGTTCTTCCTGAAGTTCTTCCCACGAACAGATTGTGTGGCCCTGCTCTTGTTCTAGCAAGTACCAACTGGCAGCGTCCTCCTCCAAGTAAATGGCTGCCACCTTCGCCTTCCTGTCTTCAGTAATTCGTGAATACTTTAAGTATCTGTCCACCTCTGTGATCCACTTCTTCAGAACCAAACCATCCCTCTCTCCCTTGTACTTGGCGGGTTGGGGCATCTTGAATTTCCCATAATCATCTTCTGAACTACTGCTATCTCCCTCTTCTTTGCGATGGTGCTTCTTCTCCTTCGTCTTGTCTTTCTTTTTGCTTCCTAATTCTACTACTTTTTCATTCTCCTTCCTTGTATCTTGCGCCCTCCTAGATGTCTCCTCTCTACCCGTTCTATCCATCTCCTCTTGCATTCGGTGTCTTTTCTCCTGTTCTTGTTGTTGAATCACCCATTCTCTATAGCCCTGCTCTACTTCTAGTTTCTTTCTCCTTTCTTTCTCCTCTTCTTTCATCTGCATGTTCCTCCATATCGATTCTAGCATGCCTAACATACCATCTAACTGTCTTTCTATCCCGGCCACTTTCTCCTCCTGGGCCACTCTCCATTCTTGTCCCCTACTCTTCTTTCTCTCCTCCAGTGTTGGGAGGGTGACGTTCTCCCTTTCGTCCTCCATGTAGTTGGTGGTGGTGTCGACGCAGGGAAGCCGCGTTTCGCCGGTGGTGGTGTGGGTCGTGCCGCGGGGAAGCCGCGTCACGTCTTCAGATGGTGGGATGTCGCGGTTGGGGCGTCACGCCGGGGCGACTCGTCGGGGGGGCGTCGCGACGCGGGTCGACGCGACGTGGGGCGACACGACGCGGGGCGTCGCGCTGTGGGTCGTTACGACTTCGATCTCTTCGGGGCACTGGATCCTTTCTCCTGCTTCCGTGAGCACTCCTTCACTCCGAGCAAGAGTTGCTCTGATACCAAGTGTGATAAACCTGCACTCGTTACGCACTCAACACGGCACAGAAAGGTAACACGATATGAGCTCAAGGTATACTCTTGTATTATTCAATCCAAAAGCGGGACAACATAGACACATCCCAGGACTACACCCTCGTGACGCTGCACATAAGAGGGTTCACCACTGGGCATAGGGAATCACACGTAGAGTGGAAACAAGGCAGGGCTTTGAGTCACTACTACTCCCTATATAGGTGCAATCGGTAGCAACGGCATGGTATAGCTACAAAGCCCTTACAGGGAATAGGGGAGGGTGCCCATGGGGGGTAAAGAGGGAGATAATTAAAGGTTTTTTTAAATAAATAAATAAATAAAAATTATTTTGTGTGGAAAAATAAGAAATAAATTGAATAAAAGAAAGGCGTGTCCCCGTCCCGTGCGCGTGCGCGGGGCGGGGTAAAAAAAATTTGCCGTGACGGGGGCGGAATGGCGTCGGGATGTCGGTACGGGGCATGCGGACGCGACCAAGGCGTGTGGAGACGCGGGAAATCAAAAACGGGCGCATTCACGCGCGGGACGAGTCGTGCGAAACACGTAAAAATAAAGAAAAATTAATATCTCACAATCCGGGCATCGAAATGAAATGCCGTAAATACAAAAATTGGGCAGGACGGCAGGGTGAAGACAAAGGAAACGTGCAACGGGGGTTCCGGGGGGGGGGGGGGGGGTAAAGGGCGGTCACATGCAAAAAACGGGTCCAAAAACGCAAACAAAAATTAATATCGGAAGATCCGTGCCTCGGAACGAGGTACAAAAAAAGGAAAAATGAGCAGAAAGACGTGCACGACAATTCTATCTCGTTAAAACATGGTTCTGACTGAGATAAAATGCGTTCACATGAGAAAAACCCAAAAAACAGACCCGAAAATGGAATTTGAAATTAATATTGGACGAACCGCGTGCCGGAATGACATGTAGTAAAAAGGAAAAATGTCCGCAGGAAGAGGTGGTACAGGGTTGTCATGTGAGAACGTAGTTCCGGCGGAAGTAGGAGGGGTCACATGCGAAAAACACCAAAAAGACACCCGAAAACACATTTAAAAATTAATAATTAAAAATCCAAAAGTCGAAAGAGGGTGGAGGAAAAAGGAAAAAGGTGGGGGAAGACGCATGGACACGGTTGTCAAGTCAAATTGGAATTCCGATGCAAACAGGGCAGGTTCACATGGAAAAATGTCAAAAAGACGCACGAAAAAGTCTCGAGAAACCGCAAAAATTAATATTGGACAAACCGTGCATCAAAATGACACGGAGTAAAAAGGAAAAATGGCAGGGAGAAAGTGGTTGTCAGGGTTATGACGTCAGATCACGGTTCCGAAACAAGAAAAGTGCATTCACATGGAAAACCGACTAATGTGCACAAAAGGCTTCAAAAATTAATAACTCAAAAATCGGGCATCGAAACAGGGGTGGGTAAAAAGGAAAACTGGATAGTTCGAAGGGACGAACAGGTCTATAAGGTTGGATGTGGATTTCGGTGAACGTAGGATACGTGCTCATGGCATGACAACAAAATCAGGGAATGAAGGAAAACTACAAGGGAACGGCCCCAAGGGTGGGTGAGAAATGGACGGATGGGTGGGGAAGGGACCCCATCAGGGTAAAAGCAAGTCATGGCATAGAGGCATTAGCAGGTTGAGGCATATGCAGAGGGTTATGCAATGTAGATGCGCAGGGACACGTCCCCACACTTAAAACCTTAACGGGTAGGGTTGACCGAGCAACAGGGACCTAATACCACACAACAGACCATCCACTAACGTCCCCACACTTAAAACATGAACATCACTGAGAAATAGAAAGTGTAGGGTTAGAAAAACTTGGCCCATATTGTAGAGAATCAAGGTTGATTGTCGATAGCACATCCTGTGTCGTTGTCGGCTGCTACAAGAGGTACCAAGGTTCTCTCCAGCACACGTCCTTCGTGGCAGGGACCACGTAGCAGCACCCAGGGAGGTAGCTGGTTGAAGGAATCACAGGAAATTTGTCGATGATGAGAAATGTTGCACTCAACGTACAATCACTCAAATGGAATGAAAGAGCAGTCACTCGCCCCATGACTAATATCACTCAAGGAAAGCAAGATGAAAATCCATGTCTCACACCCCGGTTTAGGAAACGACAAGGGGGATGGTGCAGAGGGAGTATGCCAGGGTGCACAGTTGATGGTGCATCAGTGCGTCCAACCCGTCTGGCATAAGTGCAAGGAGGAAGGCAAGGGAGCCTTACAGTGCAGTGCACAGAATAGGGTGACGTGTCCTGTGATGACGGTAGAGACCCACCATGTGGGTGCATAAGGAAATGAGAACGTACCGGACTCCACAGGTCGTAACGTCCCTCAATCCTCACCTCTCGGTAATTGATTGAAGAAACTCCAGTCACACTCAGCCCACCCTCTGTCTCACGCTCGGTTGAAAGATACAGAAGGGCAACCATGTTCTGAAACCCATTGATGTAATCCTCATGGTCACTTGTGCACGGGGTTGTATGCCTTGTGCACATTTGATGGTGCAACTGTGCATCCCGCCCTGTGTTGGCATACGGTGTGAGAAGGAAGGCCAGGGAGCCTTATGATGCAGTGCACAGAAACAGATCGTGCTTTGTGCATTGAGAGGCCCATCCCGTGCGTGCAACACTTCATTCACACTTCTCACCTCTCATTTGATTTGAAAGAAAAAAACTGGTCTCTCGCTCCACCCTCTGTCTCGCTCTCTGTTGATAGTTACAGAGGGCAACCATACTCACTTCCCCATCCGGTTAGGATGAAAGCTCACGTCACTCAATTGTTTGTCGATGAAGATCGCGTCGTCAGTTTTTGTTGAAGAGGCATACCCAAGGAGGTAGCCATCAAATCTGGTACTTCAATTGGTTGTAGAAAAGATCGTCTGTGAAAGGGGGTAGACAGACTAATAAAGTTGCAGAGACAGCGCACCAAGGGAGGTGGCTTCAAATTTCTTCTGGACCATTTTCTGCTGGTGAGTCAGTTATCCTGAACTGCGGGGTGTTACCACCTTTTCCACAGCCATCTTCCCGCCCAAGGGTGTTTGCCACCTTTTCTTGGAGCGAGGCCTGCTATGACAGGGAATTGCTTCCTTTTCTCCCATAACAGTTTTTTTTTCTTTATTATATTTTTTTTCTTCTTTTTTCTTGTTTTCCCCTATTCCCGAGGGTGTCTCCACCTTTTCTCGAAGAATAGGTCGGCATGACAGGGACCGAAGTCCTTTTCTCCCATGATCGATATGTATATATATATATATATTTTCGAATTAAGCAAGGGAATGGTAGAAATACCATTTGTCAGAACCCACCTCGCCACTGTCGCTGGTGGAAAATAGAGGATAAGAGATCAGAGCTGGAAGGTGGGGCTGAGGGGCAGAGGGTTGCGTCCACCTCATCAGGAGTGGCTGAAGAACGGCTATCAGAAGTAGCATCATAAGAGGTACAGTGCCACGCCAATGGGGAAAAGGATCAGGTGATCGTGATTGTCAAGATCCCTAGGGAGAGAAGTACTTCTTCAGGCGATATCCATTGATCAGGAAGGGATCATCAGAGGCATCAACGGTCTGCACTTGAACAGAGCCATTAGGATTGACAGCAAGTACCTTATATGGGCCTCCACCACTGTTGGAGCTTGCCAGGAAACTTGCCACATCGTGAATCATAGGCTAGGACCAAATCACCTTCTTTGAATTCCTTGTACTTGATGAAGCTGTCATGGTAAGCCTTACGTTGAGCTTGCGTGGGTTCCATGCACTGTAGAGCCATCCTGCGAGTTTCGTCCAAACATTCCAGGTGTAGGAGACGGCGTTGCAGTGAATCATCATCCCCCAAACACTCTTTAATAGCCACTCGCAAAGAGGGCAATTCCAGTTCAACAGGGAAAACATCTTCTGTACCATACACCAGCTGGAAGGGTGTCTGTCCTGTTGCTGCTGTCTGGGAGGTTCTGTACGCCCAGAGGGCCTCTGTAAGTCGATCATCCCAATCACGACGATGGGCGGCAATTGTTCTTGTCAGAATCGAGCAGAGGATGCGATTCGTGACTTCAACTTGGCCGTTGGCTCTGGGGTATTAAGGAGTGGACTTGCGATGGCGGATCTTATACAGCTCTGTCAACTCTTCCATGACTTTATTAATGAAATGAGTGCCTTTGTCACTTACCAGCTCTAGGGGACTGCCAAAACGAGTGATGATATTCTCGTACATGAACAGGGCCACGTTGTTACCATCGTCTCGCTTTAGGGCTTTGGCTTCACACCACTTTGTGACATAATCCATACATGCCAAGATGTATCTGTTCTGCTTCCTTCTAGTAGGAGGATCGATTGGGCCGACGAAGTCGATCCCCCACTTCTCAAACGGCTTTAGGGGAAGGATAGGTTGCAGTGGCATGGCATTGGTCTTGGTAGGTTTCCCCATTCTCTGACAAGCATCACATCACTTACAGCAATCATAGGCATCCTTGTGGATGGTCGGCCACCAATAACCTGCTAACAGAGCTTTCCTGGCTGTGGCTTCTCCTGCAAAAGTGGCCTCCACATGGCTCGTCATGGCAAGCCTTCAGAACAATCCCAATCTCATCTCATGCAACACATCTTCTGAGCACTTCATCTTTGCCTTTCTTGTCTAGTGCACCGCCTAACAGGGTGTAGGGGGCTGATTCTAACATAAGCTTCTTCCTTTCCCGACTAGAAATGCTAGGGGGGTACTGTTGGGTTGCCAGCAGATTGGCAATGTCTGCATACCAGGGAGTTACAGTATCGACCAGAAATAGGGAAGCATCAGGGAGGTCTGGATCATCCTGCTCCTCGTCTGCAGTCTGTGGGATACGCGACAGATGATTAGCCAGAACATGGGAACGACCAGGTTTGGTAATTACCTCAAAGTCGAACTCCTGGAATAAGAGCAACTATCTCATCAGTCGTCCTTTCACGTCTGATTTGTTCATCAGGAAGGACAGGGCCTCATGATCCACATAAAATTTAAAGTGGGTAGACAGTAGGTAGTGGCGAAACTTCTCTAGGGCAAACACCATTGCCAAGCACTCAAGCTCTGTCACTGTATAGTTTCGTTCCCTATCAGTGACTTTTCGGCTTGCGTAATAGATCAGTTGATCTAATTTCGAGGGGCCCTTTTGACATAGGACAGCGCCTAGCCCTTCAATGGATGCATCAGTGTGTACATGAAACTCCTTCGTCCAATCAGGAGGCTGCAAAATGGGTGCCTCAATCAGACACTGCTTCAGAGTGTTGAAGGCTTTGTCTTTCTTCCATCCAAATAAACTCTGCATCTTTCCTCAGAAGCTTGTGCAAGGAGGTTGCCTTTGTTGCAAAATGGGCTATGAACCTTCTGTAGTAACCCACGTGGCCTAGGAATCCCCTCAACTGTTTGAGGTTGGTGGGTGCTGTCAGAGCTGCAATCTTTTCAATCTTTGCAGGGTCTGTTGATATCCCTTGTGCAGAGACAATGTGGCCCAACAGAACTCCAGAAGAGACCCCAAAGATGCATTTGTCGGGGTTGAGGGAAATCCCATACTCCCAGCGTTGGTCAAAGCATTGTTCCAAATGTCCCCAGTGTTCGCGGATCAAACTATAGACACAGAAGTCATCCAAATATACCTCAATAAAGTCATGCAGTTGATTTTGGAATGCGGCCATCATGACTTGCTGGAAGATAGCAGGGGCATTGCAGAGCCCAAACGACATCACTCGGTAAGCGTAGGTCCCCCATTCTGTGGTGAAGGTTGTTTTGGATTGGTCTTCTTCTGCTATCTGCACTTGGTTATATCCACTGAATCCATCCAGAAGGGAATAAAGCTCATGTCCTGCCACTGTGTCCAACAGTTGGTCTGTGAAAGGGATAGGAAAGTGATCCTTCTTCGTCTTGGAATTCAACTTGCGGAAATCCACACATATACGAAGCTTGCCATTCTTCTTAGGTACAACCACGATGGGTGAGACCCATTCACTATTTGCAACTAGATAGATGAATTCGGCTTCCAGAAGCTTCAGCAGCTCTGCTTTCACCAATGTGGAATAATTCGGGTTCATTCGCCTCTGTCGTTGCCGTACTGTCTTGGCATCAGGCTCCAAATCAATATGATGCTGACATATTGTGGGATCAATCCCCTTTAGGTCTTTGTAGGACCATGCAAACACGTCCAAATTCTCTTTCAACAAGTTGTACAAAGTTGACAACTCCTCTTCTGGTAGGCTGCTACCCACCTTCAAATGGCGTTGAGTGCCATCTGCATCCACAAAAGTTAACTGCCTTTCACCTTCTACTTCACGGATGAAGGTCCCACGGACTGCTTCTGGGTACAGATCTGACTCCTTCAAGGGGGTGGTGTCCTCTTCTGATATCCCACTAGAACCAACTTCTTCTTTTGGTGGAGACTTAGGTTGCTCCTTGAGATGTTGAAATGGGATTAGAGCCGTTTCGGGTTTGGTTTCAAGATTAGTTACCTCTTGGCTTGAAGACTCATCTTTTGATGACGCATCCAGAAACATCACATAACAGGGACCTGTTGATTTTTGTTGGGTTTGTGGGACTGGTGCTTGTTGACACGGTGCATCATCATCATCTTTTCTTGGCAAAGGTGGGTGAGGGCGGCATGAGCCACTGCTGAAAGACGGCTTGGTCTTCCTTAACCATTTCTTATAAGGATTTTGCATATGAGAAAATCCATTTACCAGACCAAATGGTACCATCGCCATTCTGTCCCGCAGCATGAGCTCGTCTGCTTCTGATGCTTCTGAAACTTTGTCTTCATATATATCCTCTTCAGGTGGGATAGACTCTTCCGTCTCACTTTCATAACCTTCTTCTTCAATATCATCTCCATCCTCTTCGGTCTCTGTCTCTATCTCTGTAAGAGCTCTGTAAGAGAAGAACAGGTTCTTTGTTTCATCTTCTGCCTCTGTCTCTGGCTGTGTTGTGGCCATGTAATAGGGAGAGCAGTACATCCATGCTTCTATCTCATTGTCAGAAGTGATTTCGAAAATCGTTCTTGGTTTAGACAGGAAGTATTCACCCATTGACAATGGCTTTGCATCTTTTGGGAGTTGGCTTACAGTATCCACTGTTAAGGAATGTGCCACTATTTTCTTGGGAAGGATCTGTTTGACAGCATATTCGTCTGCTGATGTTCCATCTGTAGCCTCATTAGGGGAGTCAGAAGATAATTCCAAGGAGGTGCATCCATGTCCTTTTTGAGCACCATATAGCTTCAGCACCACTTTATTAGGTCCTCTACCCAAGGTCAAGGTTCCTTTGAACCAATCCGTCCTTGCTCTGGCTTCAAAAAGCCATGGTCTGCCTAGTAACAGGGGATACGATGTACCATAAGAGTTTGGCTTCACCACCGGATAGGTTAGCCAATAATCTTTTCCAGTCACTGTAGTCTTCACATATGGGAGAATGCCCAAAGGCTTGATTCTGCTCTGATCCACCAGTCTGATGAGCCATTGGGTTGGTTGCACACCTTGTAGGCCTAGATGCTTCATTGTCACATCCATCATAATGTTCACTGATGAGCCACCATCAATCAGTGCTTTTGCAATAAAGCAGCCTTCTATCCACACGCCAGTCTCTGGAGTACCCAGATCTAGGAAGGCGTTAGCCACATCCACTTCTTTTACAAGCTCTGGAGCTTTGTTGGACTTTGTTGCTGTTGAGGGAGCAATCCTTAAGCCACGTCTTCTTGTCAGTATACTTTTAAACCTTTTTCGGCAACTGGGAGATAACATCAATAATTGTCGGAATGTGAGGTTTGGTTTAAAGGTATCTAGATCTCTGACCAGATCGTATTTCTTAATAGGATCCACTAGCTTCTCTAACCGGTTAGGGAATGGGGCAACACCTATTTTCATTTTCTTTCTTTCTTCCAACAGGGGCATCATGGGGACTTCTTCTGCCACTTGTGACACTTCCTCCTCTTCGATCTCCTGGACCTCTAGTTCTGGTTCTGGAATTGTCTCTGTAACCCTCTGTGGCATTGTAGTGCTCTGTACGGCACTGTCAGGCTCTGTTCTCTCCTGTTCTTCTGTTGGAAGATTGAACTTTACTGTTCTGGCAGGAGGATTATTTTCTTTCTGGATAGGTGGTTCCTTCTTCTTTGCATGCGTGATAGCAGCAACTTCCAATTCCACTAAATTGGAGGTAGGCTCTTGGGCCTTGGCCGGATTATCAGTAGCACTGTTTTTCACTAGGGCTGGGCTTGGACAGTCTTTTGCAGTGTGGCATTCTCCTTTGCATCGACTGCATAAGGGCTTGTAATCCACCGACCTTCTGGGATTTGGACAATTTGGTGAAATGTGTTCCTTTTCTCCGCATTTGTAACACTCCACTTCTGATCTTTGACCACCGCCAGACTGTCTTCCTCTGTAACTTTGAGAGGGAAACCTCCTTGGACCGAAATTAGGACCAAACTCTCTAGGCTTGGGTCCAATATCCTATGTTGTCATTTTGGATTCCAGCAAGTTGAATCTTGCGTCTTCTTCCTTCCTTCTCCTATCATGCATCTCCTTTAGAGAGCAAATATCCTCTGTATGGTTCTTCCGCAAACAATAGGAACAGAAAGCTCCAGGGACTGTTGGCTTTCGTGTACATTCAGTGGCTAAATGGCCTGCTTGATGACACTTACCACACCAAGTATTTGACCGCATCACATCTCTTCCTGCTCCTGCAACGTTGGATATGCTAGCGGTATTCACTTTCAGTGTCTGTAGCTGCTCTGTAATCACATCCATCAACTCCTTTTTGATATTTGCAACTGAGTTGGATAAATAATCCTTCAAGCTTTCTCCTCTTGAGGTACTGGCAGTAGGGTTTTGAGGAGTCTCTGTAATCACTGCATAAACAGGTTGGGCTGGTGCAGAGGGATTTCTGTTCTGATTCTGATTCAGAGCTCCTGTTTGAACTGTTGTGGCTGTTGGCTCCAGTTGGTAGGGTTCCACTGTTGCTACTGATTTGGCATTGGAAAAATTGGTTGGGACCATTGTTGTTGTGGTTGAACCATCATTTGAGGCATTGATTGTGGCCACTGTGGATTTGGTGCACTGTATTGTGATACTGGGGGTATCTGTTGGTAGGGGTAGGGGACTATCCCTGGGATTGCATTTGGTGGGTACATTATTCTTGGCATCAGAGGAGGTAGGGCTCCTCTTCCTGGATTCATCACCAATCTAGCTTCCACTTCATCGTACAGTCTTGCACCTTCTGTTGCAGCTTGCAGTGTGGCTAGTCTTTGCAGCTCCACGAACTTACGGACTTCTGGTTGTAATCCTTTGAGAAACACCCCCTTCTGAATGCCATCATCTAGATTATGGTTAGTCCATCTCTTCAGGATGGATTCCATTTGTGAGACATAAGCTTCTACTCTTTCTCCAGAGGACTGACTTAAATTCATAAATTTCTCTCGCATCCGCTCTTCAAAACCTTCACGCCTGAATTTAGTCAGGAAGGCCAACTTCAGGTCGTCCCATGTGCCAAAAGTTCCTGCTGCTTGTCTCTCATACCACTGAAACGCTGCGCCCTTGAAAGTGGCGGGGAATATTGTTAACCAATGCTCAGGGGTTCTGGCATTGTTAGCCACACATGCTACCATAAACTCTGCTATATGAAGATCGGGGTCTTCATTGTACTCTCCCTTAAAAACTGGCAATGGAACTACATTCGCTGGCCTGTCATCAATATTTCCAGGATGGATCTGGCTTGGGAGTGGACCTCCAGCAGGAGGAGGAAGGGCTTGATGTGCCATTGGGACTTCTGTAAAGAGTTCCGCAAGGGCGTCAAAGGCAACTTCTGCTGCGAGCTCGTTCTCAGCTTTGATTCTTGCCTTCTCTCTTCTCACATACCTCTGGACTCGTTCTAATGCTTGCCTCTTTATTGCGTCATTCATCAGGGGGTTGGCTCCACTATGTTGTTAGTGCTCCATAGAGGGATAACAGAAGGCTTCAGTCTCTGGAGGACTCTCTTGCCAACATTTCTTCTACTTCCTCCTTTTCAACGTCTCTGAATTCTGCTTTCATGCCGCTGCACAGAGGAAGGTATTCGGTTCTGAAGGTGTCAAAATGCATACGTCTCAGCATTGTGGTGGTGCCATCATCGTAGTAATACCAGCTTCTGATGGTTTCAACAGTGTATGTTGTGAAAAACACTCTGTCTACTAACTTCCAGTGGGTTGCTAATTGAACAAACAGAAGATTATCAGAACACCAAGCATCCCATGTATCTTGCTGTTGAGCATCCACGAACAAATTCCAACTCTTTTCCTTCTTGTCTTCGTGAACCTCTACAGACCACGACTCCTGAAGCTTCTTCACAATCTCCCACTTGATGATGTCTGGAAACTTCTCAATGAATGCCAAATCTTCCATGTATGGTCGTTCTCTCTGTTTCTGCTCTTCAGTTTGTTCCCAAACAGTTTGCCACCAAGATGCAAGTTTCTGCTGCTTCAACAGGAAGAGGAAACTGTCCAACACATAGAGCATGCATCATGATGGTGATGTGTTTCCGCCATTGTGGGATGAACTTCTTGTGGAAAGTGGATTTGATTATGAGAAATTCCAACTCTTCAGTGGAAGAAGGAACTTCACAAACATCCATTGAATTCTTCTCTTCTTGGCAATGCCGTTTCCTTCATTTTCAGCCTCTTCTAGTGCTTGTTGATGGCAAGCTTCCCCGGCTGCGCACCAAAAACATGGAGCCCCAAGAGGAACACCAAGGAAAAGGAAATTCTCTTGCAAGAAAATCTATCTTGTAACATTAACAAGCTTTTATTTCATTCTTTTGATAATCAAAACAAAGAAAACAACAATTCTTCACGCAGCATCATAGTAGATTTCTCCCACGGATTTGATAGAATCAACCATATTCTCCAACATCTTCACAAAATCCATCAATAGAACAAAGAACACAAAGAAATACACCATCTTTGAATGGAAATGCATCACGTAGTATTCATCTTCAATGTCTTCATAGTCTTCTCTCTCAATCTCTCATATACAATCACACTATTTTGATAGAATTGGCTATCTCTGACTCTCTCTCTCTCTCTCTCTCTCCATCAATAGTACATCATATCCTCACTACAATCACTCAATAATAACCCTCAATAATCCTTCTTAGGTCGTGGATGCACCTCCCAAGAGGTACGTCTGATATGAAGAGGCACCAGAGCCACTACAGTGACTCTTCATAGCTCACCACTGTCACTTCACTCCAGTCTTCACTTGAGTCTTCAGCAGCTACTTCTTTCACTTATTTTAGCTCTTTTGCACTTGTATTCACCTCTTTCCAAAGCTAGAAAACTTTCCCAAGCTACACTCTCATCCAACAGAACACATACAGAGGCATACAGAAGGTCTACAGAAGGTCACAGAAGCTCAACAGAGAGTTATAGAAGGTCAACAGAAAGCATCAGAACCACATAACTCATACCAAAACCATTCCAAACCATCAAAAATCACTCAATAAGCTTCCAAACAATCTCAAACCCTATCAATAAATACTCCATCCTTCCTTACAGAGAGAAAACATAACAAAACAGAAGCTCAACATAAGCTATCAGGACCAAACAGAACATATCAGAACATCAATAGAACTTCACATCTCTACTAATAAACATCATGAGCTTAATAAAACCATTTCAACCTATCCAAAACACTCTCAAACCACTTCCAAAACAATCAATCATCTCATAAAATCAACCATTCAGCTCTCAAAAACAACAAAAATCAGCCAAAAAAGAGGTCATTTCAACACTCAACACTACACATGGCAAGGGGCATTGGGATGCTATGAAGAGTATCATGATGTATCTTTAGGGCACTCCAAATATATGCATATATTATGGTGGTTAGGATATGCAAGTCATGGGATACAGAGACTCTCATTATGCAAGACATGTAGAAAGGAGGAAGTCCACCTCTAGCTATGTCTTCACCTTTGTTTGAGATATTGTTTCTTGGATGTCTAGGATGCAAAAATACATGGTCCTATCTACTATATAGGTAGAGTATGTTATTGCCCATTGAGACTTGCAAAAGGAGGCTCTTTGGTTAGGCGATCTACTAGTAGACCTTGGGATTACTAATATGGTTCCTACACTATATTCAGATTCTATGAGTGCTATTTAGTTGGCCAAGAATTTGATATTCCATGTGAAGACAAAGCACATTTAGGTGCGTTATTACTTCATCAGAGAGGTCATTGAGGATAAGTTCATCATTGATCTTGAGACCAAAATCCTACAAATTTTCTCACTAAAAGTCTCTCACACTCACTCACACTCCCTCACTCCCTCAGTCAAGCACAAGCAAGAAGGCAAGAAGAAGAGCTTTTACCACACACCAAAGAATGAACTCCTCATTCACTTTTCAACTTTATATACAAAACCCTAAATCCCTTTTAGGCGGTCATCCCTTTATCCCTTTTTTTACATGGCCTGGCTTAGACCCTCTTTTCCATTGTCCTCCTATCTTCCTAGCTTCCTTCCTACTGCCCATCGACCTTTACAATTTTCACAGGAGGAAGCCTGTTGTTATTTTACAAAAAGTTTTAGGGGCACCTTGCATTTAAAAATGCACTTTTAACTTTGACTTAGCTTTAGAGGCCGCCCTTGCGCTTTCGACTGTTTCCCTTCCTACTTCTTCCATTATGTCCGATTTCCTTTTGAGCCACCTCTTTCAGCTCTTGACTTGCACTTTTTCACTTTTTTCGCTTTTTCTTATGCTGAGGTTAACACTTGGCAAGCAAAATGAACATACAGATGTTGGGGTAAAATGCCACTAGGCCTATAATATGAGATAGTGCAATAAGGCTGTCATATCATTCTTGACAGCATCTACATTGTGTGTGCTCTTCTCTCTTGCATCTTCTTCTTCTCCTTCTCCATTGCCATTTCATCCCCTTCAACTGGTATCAGAGCGGGTCTTTTGGAGTGTGATTGGGCTGTGCACATGAGGTATGAGAGCTTGCTTATCACTCAGTTTCATCCATTCACAGGTACAACAGGGTTTGGAAGAGCAAGGGTAGCCATAGCTTCACTCTTTGGAGCTTGTTTCTGCTTCCCCTTGACTTGAACCTTTGTAGGCTTTATTGGGCATACTCTAGGCCTCCATTGGGAATTGTCTTGCCTCTCCCCACCTTGATTTTGTAAAAAAACATGATGCTGGAATGATTCAACATTTTGTGCCATTTTTTAGACCTATCTATAGCATGTGACCATCATTTGAAGTAGCCCCTCATCAATAGGGCACTTGGACATGGCTTCTTGAGCCCCCAGTACTTGCTTTTAACCTTGGCCTCGGTATTTAAGCTTGGCATTAAGCATTGATGTGACTTACTTTAGATTTGGGACTATTATACACAGTTTACATGTAGCCCATAGCAGTGCTACATTAGCATTTTATGTCTGGACCACTTTGGCATTGACATTGGTTACCCGATGTCTCGAATGCTCCCCGAATGCTAGGGAATGTATGCCTATGATGTGATATGCTTTTGGGGCTGAATTTGCTCAGTCATTGACTGTTTTACACAGTCCACACACAACCCAAAATAGGGCAGCCCCCTATCATTACATTTTATGCTTATGCTACAAGGTCATTTGATACCCGATTATGCCCAGTTGGTGCCTATACATATGGGAAAGTATGCCTATGGTTTGCCTATGGATTTGAGCTTGGATTGAGCCACTGTTTGCTTAGTTTTGGACATTGATTTACTACTGGAAACTTTAGGGCTTAAGCTATTTATGCTATAGTTGGGTTATGCCTATTGGTCATGGGCTGCTCCCAGCTATTTGGGGTTATGTACTGATGTATTTGGATGATGCCACATGGTTCTTTTTGCTCCTGGAATGCTTTTGAGAAAGAAGTAGAGCTCAATTTTATGATTCATTGTCATTTTTTATTTGCAGTTGGCATTCCACTTATGACTGCTTATGCCTAGGCTACCCATGTGGGTTTATGTCTTGGTGGATGCTTTTGGGTTCTCGGCCGCAGTATGGTAGATGTTTGGGCTTAAAAAGACTTGAATTTGAGGACTTTTGTGGTGCAGTTGGACATTGAATTGGCTTTTTTTGTTATGACCTTGGATGTTTGGTGGATGCTTCTGCATGTATGAGCAATGATTGCTCTACTCTTTAGCAGTTAGTTGATTGAGCTTTGATTGCTCAGTGATTCTTGGATCTTTGCAGGTTCTTTTTTGTTGATTAGTGGACTTCCCCATGCTTGGGATGCAGTTATGCTTTCTTGCTCCTCTATTGTCCAGCTTCTATGCTAGTTGGGCTACTGTTTCCTGTCCATGTTAGAGAGCAGATGCTATGTATGCTTACTTGTCTATGCACATGGTCTACTATCGTATGCCTTATAGAGCCACTTGTATAAATGATGTTATACATGTATTTGGGCTTCTCCTGGAGGTTGACCATCGCAGGATCTTATGCCACTTACCTATCTTGCATTGACTTGGATGCTACTATGTGGTTTGATATACTGCAGAGTCATGTTTGCCATTACTGTTATGGGTTGATTTCATGGCTGAATACCGTATGCTCTTATGATAGATGTCTTATGCTTTACCATAATGTGGTTGGTTATGTCATGCAGTTGGCTACTACGACTCTTCTTCGGGAGCTTTTGCATCCTTGGTTGATGCCTTTATGTCCTCCCATCCATTGAGGTTTCATGAGCCTTTGCAGCATGCTTCTACCACTGATGTACTTGTAGATGACTGTCTTTATGAACAAGTTCCCTTTGTTGAGACAACCCTCAACTCCTTGAGCTCTGTGGATGCTATGGGTAGTCCTATTCATGATGACTTGGATTCCTTGTCGTCTACTACAGGTTCTTTAGTTACACATGTTATATGCTTCCATTGTGGAAAGCTTGGGCATGTTAAAAGAAAATGCTTTGGATAGAGAGTAGCACAGATAGAGAGGCGGACTCGACATGAGTAGAGAGTTAGCGATGCAGCAGGTGTTTCCACTCTTTCTAGTGGTGAGGTACATGCAGTTGCCCATGATAATGTAGTTGAGCATGTCCTCATGTCATCTTGTTTCCCTATAGCTTACTTGCTCAGTGATCAGGCCTATGTCTTTGATTGGTTGTTGGATTCTTCATCCTCTTGTCATGTTACCCCTCATAGATCATGGTTCTCTTCTTACAGTGAGGTTGATAGATGTATTGATTTGGGCCTTGAGTAGACTTATGATATTGTTGGTACAGGGGACATGCACCTAGCTTTGCTTGATGCTACTTCTCTTGTGCTCCACAATGTATTACATGTTTCTATGCTTAGTAAGAGCTTGATGTCTATCCTTCAGTTGCATGATGCAGGTTACTCTATTTCTCTTTAGGATAAGTCCAATTATTACCCATCCATTGAGTGAAGCTCCAACGCACTTTGTGGAGGAACCCCTAGAGGAAGATTCCTATTTGAATCCTTATGTCTCTTATAATGAAGAAAGCAATCCAATATTGATGGACTATAGATACGTGCCAGTCATGGCCTTAGGCAAAGGAAGAGGTAGAGGCCTAGGAGAAGCTCAGAACTAGGAACCCATAGCATGTTGAAGACATGTGGTCATCTAGGGCATATCTCGTCTTGCTGCCTTGAAAAGGAGAAAGAAAATAGAGACAAGGATGATTTGAGGTGCCCCGCATGCAGAGTCACACATCTATTAGCTGATTGCCCTGGGTAGAAGCCCCCCACTAGCTTGGCAATTGTACCACTGTGTCACTTGGGATTTGTTGTGTTGAGTCACTCGACAATGATGCTACACATATTCCCCTAAAAATAATGACATGAGCTCAAATGAAGTAGGCCGGTATCTCACTACTTGGGCCTACCAACTTGGAAGCATCCTCCATAGGGAATAAGAATCAACGACGGAGGATAAAGAGAATTGAGGCAAAAATAACGCTCAAAATTGGGAGTGAGACCACATTAACTAAATAAAAGCAAGTTACGGATGCCGAAGCAGAAACATCCGCTTTTAAGATGAGAGAGAAGGGAAGCACTAAGGTTGGAGAGTACCTTGACCCCAACTAGCAGCAGAGTTGAAGGTTGCAGATAAGGTTAAGGAGTGGATAAAAGAAGCACATTCTGACCTTCAAGATGCCGAACACCTATAGTTAAGGAAGAGATTGAGGAACTCTCAACAATGACCCACTAGTCTCATCCACATATTTGAGGGAAGGAGAGACAACGCTACCATGTGAATAGTTGTATGGGCAAAGTGAGAAGACCATGAATACACAAGCAATTCAAGAACATTGGCAAGGAACCCATGAAGCTGAGGAGGGAAAGAGGCATGGTGGCTTGCTAGCCACACTCATAACAAGTCGTGTGACATTATCATTGGGAGAATTACTTAGACAAAACCCCACACTTTGGCAAGGATTGAAGCAATGTGTAGAACACAGTAATGACTATAAGTTGCAAGACTTTCTAGACCACGATGCTGTGGCACACATACCAACCCTAACACTAAATCCCATGTCTAAGTCCCCACAAACAAATCCTTTTGGGAGGGCAATGAGGTGCACACAATCTTACCTGTCGTTGACCTAGGAGATACTACACGAAAGGGGACACTGGACATGGGAGCAAGGATTAGTGTACTTAGTCATGCAGTCTTGCAAACTTGGGAAAACCCACCGGTGGAAACCACAAGGTTCAATGTCACCCTAGCAAATGGGATGAAGGTTAGACCCTTTGGAGTCCTAAAGGATTGGACACTAAAGATAGCGGGAATCCAATTCTCAATGAACTTCATAGTCATGAAGGGAGTGGATTATGATATCCTGCTATAGGGAGGCCATGGATGAGAAATGCTAGAGTAATAGAGGACTAGGCATAATGATTCTTGGGCAATAGATCTAAAGCAGTTTGAGTAGAAAAGACCTCACCCATGGATTTAGATACCATTTCTAACCTGCTGAAGGGGGACTCGAAATCGAGAAGTGATTATGGCCCTTTAACAAAGTACATTCCGCCATGAGGATGAGTAGGATTGGATGCACATGTTGGCAACCATAGATCTCCCATTCTCAGAGGAAGAGGACGAATACATGCAAGTTGTAGACTCCACTAGCAACCCTAAGAGTGCCATCACTTCTAAGCTGCCCATAGTACCTGTGTGCATGATGGCCAGAAGCCCCATGGGTCACCAACCAACATCAATCACCTATCATGTCCTAGCAAGCAAACTTGGACATCGTGAAATCCTCGAGTAGTTGTCAAGAAAGCTTACGGGTAACCCAGCCGCCAACTTGAAGAAATGAGTGAAACATGATGGGTGAACTTACAATGAGAATGAACTATAATGAGAATGATCTTTTAGCGTGAATAAACTCCAACCCTAGGTATGAATGATCCAAAGTATCAAATGGCAACAAGCAATAATTAACCAAACAATGAAACAATGGTAGTGTATTTGATACTTGCATTTTGAGTTTTATATTTTTTGAATTTTACTCACTCTTTTTCCTTCAATGCTTACACTATCAATCATCCATATTAAGAAAGTTGCATCTATAACATTGATACATGGATTGGTCAAGTAAAAAGAGTTGGGTTTTGAGTTTTGTGTTTTGGATTTTGTGTTTTTGTGTTGTTCTCACTTCAATACATACAAAAACCAACAAGAATGATGAGCATGATGCATCTTTAATCCACAATAATATCACATGATTTATTCAAGCAAGAAAAGTTTGAGTTTTGAGTTTTTGTATTATTTTTTGAGTTTTATTATGTTTTGAAGTTTGAGTTTTGTGTTTTCATCTAGTCTAACGAATCCAATCTTTCCAATCCCAATCCAATGAATCGATTCATCTTGATTTGAACTTTCAAAACTAGTAGCATGTGTTTCGGAGTATGCAAGTCATAAGTGTGGATGATCGACATCCGATCAATCCTATTCACTCAAGTAGGAAAGACTCCTATTTTGCCACATAGTAGGAGTGTGAGAATATTGGTGGTTGCATCATCCTTGGTCTTGACAATGGAATCAAAATGATGAGCTAAACACACAATAATTGTGACACTAGGTAGAGTTCTATTGTTTTAGAAGTTGTAACTCGCTTCGATGATAACCTCTTACCTTGTATCTCAATACTTTGCGCTCTAACTAACTATGCATCCTTCTCTCTATCCTAAGAAAGCAAGAACATAAGACTAGCTTCAAGATATAGTGAACTCACCTATCTTACCTTCCCGTGTTGTATTTCAAAAACTTGAAGACTCGAAGATGGTTCCATGACATAAAAACAAAATCCGATGTTGTTGTCCTTCACATCCACCACAATTATACCAACAAGTCAAGAAGTTAGTAGAGAAGAAGAGAAAAGTAAGATGACAACAAAGAGCTTCACCTTTCCTCAGTCCCTCACTTAATGCACCTCTCACTTACCCTCTCTTAGTCACTCTCAACAATGGAGGCAAGATGATAGAATAGAAGAAGAGAATATAAAGCTTTAATAGTTGCACTAATAGAGCTTTCGTAGTATGGATGCACCAAAAGGGTAAATACAAATGAGACCTCCTACCCTTAGACACACATTATAGTAAGGTTTAGGTCACTTCTCTAGGATGGCAACCCCCATTTGCATTTTAGGGTTTGTGCCTCTTTTTCATTTTAGGATTTGCACCCCTTTGAATTAGGGTTTGCACCCCTCCTTGGGCATTGTACTCGCTTAGTGGGATCTAGGCTAGTCAATCCTTGAAGCATGCTTGTGCCTTAATGTAAATAGATCTAGCCTACACTATTCTAGTCACAAATCCATGTGCGCAACCCACACGACAATTACAAGCCACAAATATAACTACGGGTGATGATATAATGGGTACGGATTTGTGAGCCCAATTCTCACAAAATAATACAACCGTGATAATCTGATGTCCATGAGATACCTTAAAGTACCCAAAAATAATCATTGAAGTGCTTCAAAATATGATCCACCATCAAAATAAATCTGGCACTTGCACATTGACTTAGCTTTCATATTCTTTGACTTTAGCCTTCACAAAATACTATGACAATGCATATTTCTTAGTTGGATTGCTCCCCACATTTTTCCATTATCTGGAAGTTACAAGGCATCTATTTTATCATGGAAACCTTCCTATAAGGTTTAAATGCTAGTTGATAATGACTAATTCACATTGAGAGACCGTTGGATTACTCCCAGCTTTAGATTGCACACATATTTTGGTAAACTTATCTTTGAGGATTTTCCATGCTAGTTTATACTAGTTTTGTAGAGATTTGCAAGTTGAAATTGATTTCTGAAGGCAATTTGCATATACTTAACTCTATTTGACTATTTTATGCTCAAAATATGGTTGGAATATTGGGAAAATTTGTAGAGAATTCATGCCTTTGCGAGGGCTAAAATATAATTTTTACATTACTTTTATGCTAGTTTGATATATTTCTTCCCCCTCAAAGGGAGACTAACTAGTCAAGGATAATATTTGGTGCCCATCAATGGTGTGCAATGGGAAAACCACTTAGAAGGTAACCTCTTTATGAGAAGATTTGCAGAGTTGTCATCTATGTGGATCTTGAAAAGCTCAATATACTTATCCTTAAGCACTTCCCTAATGACTCGAGTGGTTGCCCCCAAAGTGGCACATCTGAAATTGGATGGCACTCTAACTATGACTTTACAACATTAGGACCTCTCTTGGAGTGTGCAAGTCTCCCACTACATGTATTAGACATATAGCTTCCTTGCATGCCTCTATGTTTACAACATCTTCTGCCTTTGTGGTAGACAAGGCCATTTGAGCCTACAATTAAGAAATCACAAAATTGCACCTCATGTGAAAGTGAAAACAAATTGTATCATAGACTTCCAAGAGTCTACATTCCTTGCAAAATCTACATCTACATAGTTAGGAAAAAATGTATCTGCTTTCAAAGCAAATGTTCATATCCCTTCTACCATTCAAAAATCTCATGATACTTTTCATTGCCTCCTAATGCTTCTTGCTAGGGTTTGACATAAATATGCCAACCACTAATTAGGCAATGTCTAGATGAGTAGCTACCATAACATGCATCAAGCTATCAACTACAAATGCATAAGGTATGTTTGCCATTTCATCCTCTACTCATCCAATTTAGGGTTTTTCTCTTGGTTGAGTTTCACATATGGATGTAATGGTACCCTTATGGCTTTCCCCCTCTCCATATTGAACACTCAACTGCTTTCCTAGCCTATTGAGATAGATAGAGAACTTTCTTGCTTCTATTCCACATAAATCTCATGCCAAGAATATGACTTGCATCTGCCAAATCCGTCGTGAAGATTTCATGCAAGATTTTCTTTAATGCATTCACAAACAAGATATATTTCCTAGCAATTAGAATGTCATCCATGTAAAGAATCAAATTATAGGACTACCATTGAAAAGAAATCTTTGTGTAGAGATAATAATATATCTCTCTCCACATATAACCCTAAGACTAGATAAATGCATCGAACTTATGGTACCACTTCCCTGGAGTCTGCTTTAGTCCCATAAATACTTTTGTGAAGCTTATATACCATACATTCCTTGCCCTACACAATAAACCCCTCTAGCTCTTGCATATAGATGCCCTGATGCAAGTTTCCATGCAAGAAAGTTTTTTGTATATCCATGTGGATAAGGTTCATGTCCTCGGCAACTTATGCAAGCATTGTATGAAGAGTGGTCACCTTGACGATAACCTCTTGGATATAGATGTCCTCATGTAAGTTTCCATGCAAGAAGGTTATCTTTATATTCATGTGGATAATCTCCATGTCCTCCTTAGCGACCAATGCAAGCATTTTATGAAGAGTGGTCATCTTGACTAGTGATGGTGGGAAAATATGATCAAAGTCTATTCCTTGTTCCTACTAAAAGCCTTTGGCTCCCAATATTGTCTTATACTACCTAGGCAACTTGATGGTGACATCTTTATGCTTATGTTTAGGAAACCAAATCAACTCTCAAGTTTTATTATTTATAAAAAAAATCCATATCTAACTACATAGCCTTCTTCCACTTATTACTTCATCATGGACATCACATCCTCATAGCATGAAGTCTCTTCCATAAATTATAAGCATGGCATAATAAAGGGAGGAGCTATATCTTTGTGGAGGTTAAGACATTCTCATAAAATATCTCAATACTAGCTCAATCTGAGCATTCTCTTGTCTCAACTATCTATCTTGTTGAATGTGAGGCTACATACTTGGTTGTTGCACTTCCATCTCAACATCCTTTGGTTGTCCTAGCCTTGCATGATGTGGGATAGATTGTGCATGTTGCTCATGCAGTGGCTATCCATCCTTCTAAAACATCATTGTGTGTATCTCAATGTTCTTCACAAGCTACATATGCATCTTTTCTTCATTGAATATCACATCATGGTTGCATACTACCTTTCTAGTCTATGGATCACATTAGTATCCCGTCTCTGAGACTCCATACCCAAGAAAAATGTCCTTCCATGAGCAATATCCCATCTATGTTGAGACTCCATAAGCAGTTTCCCATATCTATTGAGACTCCATACCCAAGAAAAATGTCCTTCCATGAGTTAAGATTGAGCTTGCTCCTTTTTTCCTTTGGTATCTACATATAGAGCTTGTATAGCCGAACAAACATAAATTCTCATAAGAGGGTTTCTTTCTTGACCATACTTCTTTAGGGAAAAATTTTCACCCAATGGCTTACTAGGTGATCTATTGAGATCAAATGAACATTTGTCTCTAAAATCTTCAACCAAAAATGAGTATGGAAGATATGCATTAGATAGAATACCCTAACTCCTTGCCTATGCGATCCTATTTATCTCCTTTACCATCCCATTTTGAGTTGGGTTATTTGAAGTAGTCAAATTTCTCTTAATAGCTCATATTTCAAAAATGTTCTAAAAGAGATGAGTGTACTCTCCACCATTATCAATTTTTAGGTATTTGAGCTTCTTGTTCGAGTGTTTTTTTGCATATTGTAGCAACTTTTGAAATGTATCAAAGGTATCATCCTTGCTCCAAATAGGATAGGCCCATACTTTACACATAGCATTACTAATAAACATGACAAAGTATGATGTTCTTTCCAAGATGGTAGGCATATGTCCACACATATCAATATGAACCAACTCCAATGGCTCAAATATCTTCTTATCTAGATTATCCTTATTTGAAATCACAAGCTACTTGCCATCCATAGCAAAATCTCAAAAATTGAATAAACGGACATACTACAAACAAACAAGGAGCTTCATTACTATCACAAACATGTGACCTAGTTGATGATGGCTCATAGTTACAACATTATCTTTGATACTAGACACATGTAAAGAATACAAAACACCAAACTTGGACTCTCTCACAACAACAACAAACCCTTTGCAAATCTTCCATGAACGATTCCCAGAAATTACACAATCATCTAAGTGTCCATTGTACACAGATAATGTCACATGCATAGTCATTACCCAATCGAACACAACCTATCCTACTTGCATCATATGATACAAACTACTCCCTATGTGGAGGAACATGAAAAGATGCAGCTGAGTCAATGGCCCAATCCTGTCGCATGTCATTGTTAATAACACCTAGGAATGCATCCTCGTGTAGAGACATACATGAAATCACCATATTCACTATAAAAACAGATAATACTTAGCTCCTCTATCTTTTGCTTGGACTTCTTTTCTTTTTTACCATCACCATCTAGCTTTTGCTTGCCTTTACCTCCTTTATTCTTCCATTCAAAGCAATATTTCCTAATGTAACTCTTCTTGCCACACTAGAAACACTCTACATCCTTCCATGTGCAAGACTTGCTTCGATAATTTCCTATTTTGCAAAATTTCCTCTTTGTATTAGATCTCTCTCGCATGATAAGTATATTAAACTTCTAGTACATGCAATGTTTTTCCTATTGATCTCTTCAAGAACCAAGATCCTCTTAATGTCTACATGAATTAAACAACCCACTATTGCTACATTGCTTATAATTATCATGAAAGCATCTCAACTTTCAAGTGAAGTAACAAGCAAGAACATGACTTTGGCAAAAAATCGAATGAGATTCTATCTAGGTCCCTTCTCAAGTTGATCAAAATCTAATTGTCCATGCCATAATCTTAGGCAGCTCTAATGCAAAATGTATTTCAGCTATACTAAAGTTGGAAAATTCCAACACTTGGTTTAGAAGATTTTGATTATCCTAAATCAATGTTCCGCATCTCTTAGTCACCCTAGCCATTGTTGCATAAATAGTCAATGATTTTAGAGTGTTTTGGATCAGAAGTCAAAATTGTGAGTTCTCTACCATGGTCAAGTTCTTTTATGGCACTTGTAGCATGATCCAACTAAGCCTTTAGTGCTTCCATATCCTTTGTCTTGTTGGAAGATACTATTCATATGGCCTACTAATAGAGCTCTTATTGCAAAGATAATGCATGTTTATCAACTACTGGGTGAATTTTGAACTGGCTTTCCTAGTGAAGGCATGCCAAGTCTGTGAAAAATCATTGTAGAACTTCCTCACATACTCTATTATCTCATTCCTCAAGTTGTTTGAATTGTCTCTTACAACCCTATGAAGGCTGCTTTCATTTGAGCTTGAGTTTGATGAGGAGCGTCGAACAATTCTCTAGTAAGAGCTACTATCCTTGCTTTCTCTTACTCCAATTACATTGTGAGATTAATGATTTGTGTGCATGTAAAGCTATCTTACTTCCCCAAAGATTTAACTCCTTGTTATTTCACTTTTAGATCTTCCATTTCCTTACCATTCTCCTCAATTTGGGCCTATAGAGCATGAAGTTGTTGACTTGAGTATTTCAAGAACTCTTGGTGAGCTTGGGTGAAAGCATGTATATGTGGCCTTCTTACAAATAGTTTTTGGGGTTCAAAAAATGTGTAGTTAGGATGTTGATACATTATAGATAGTGGTCACTCAAAATACAAGTTTATTCAAAAAGAAAAAAGATTTCAAACACATGTAAAAAGAAAGGCCAGTGCAAATATTCTTTGAGAACTCTCTCTTGTTGTCTTTCTTCTCTCCCTCTTTCATGTCATATTTCTATGTGTATGCATATGCATGTGTGTGTGTGTGTGTGTGTGTGTGTGTGTGTGTGTGTGTGTGTGTGTGTGTGTGTGTGTGTGTGTGTGTGTGTGTGTGTGTGTGTGTGTGTGTGTGTGTGTGTGTGTGTGTGTGTGTGTGTGTGTGTGTGTGTGTGTGTGTGTGTGTGTGTGTGTGTGTGTGTGTGTGTGTGTGTGTGTGTGTGTGTGTGTGTGTGTGTGTGTGTGTGTGTGTGTGTGTGTGTGTGTGTGTGTGTGTGTGTGTGTGTGTGTGTGTGTAGAAGGCTTTTAAAATTATAGGTGGTTTATGTACAATATGAATGATATTGCAGCTTTGTTACTTTAAATGGAATGCTTATTGTTTGTATTCAAAGAGAATATTGTGGAATGCAATGTTAGCTTCTTATATAGATGCAATATATGATGAAATTGTATTGGTGATGTGCTTTATTACAATTGGAAATCATTGTTTGCATGGTTGGACAATGGATCCATAAACTTCTTCCTGCATGTGTGCTAGTGCTTCCAGAATAGGTTGCCTTTGGAATAACATCCATTCCTAAATATGGTTGATTGCGAGAATCAACATTGGTATGTTACACACAAAGATTTATTCTACATGAGCTGAAGTTTTTAAACAAAGCACCATTGTCCATGTATAAACGAGAAGGATCCCATTAAAGAACTTATACATGAAAATTTAGCATTAAATGTGTGTTTTGACATCTAGAAACATGATCATCTACTAGAACTAGGGTTGAGCTGTTCGATATATGTAAGCCAATGATTAGGAAATATGTTCTGTTGATAGTTAATATATTGTACACTTCAAAAGTTTTTGCTACTAAGAACTTAATTTCTATCCCAATCAAAGAATTGTTTTGGACCATAATGACTAAGTTTGAGTAGCAAAAATTATCTCCCAAACATGTATGGAGCTATCTATGGCACATATGTATAACTTAGAGAAAACTCCTAGCAAGAGTACTCTCCAAGAATACATTTGTAGACATGGGTTGTATAACTTATTATAACAAGGAGAGATAAACTCAAGAAACCTATTTTGAAATGTGATTTATACCACTCCTGAGATGAGACAACCAACTCCATAAATTCAAGAGGTAATTCTTTTAAAAACAAAGTTATATGACATGCTTAGTGAAGAATTATTCAACTACAAGGGCCATGAAATCAAACCATACCTTATGGGAGACTCAATGTATAAGCCCATGAGCTTTTTGTTGAAAACATTCAAACCTAAAGGAAACCACAACTTAAGATGTAAGAACTTCTTTGAGAAGTAGATAGCCAAATGTCATGTGAAGGTTTAAAATGCATTCAATATTTTGAAGAATAGATGAAGGATTTTAAGAGAATTAAGTATAGCACTACCATTTTCCTCAAAGATAGTTGCTTTGTGTTGTGTTTTGCATATTCATGTATAGATTAGAGGGGGGTAGAGCCTCTATAGTAGAACAATCCACATACTAATGGAGAAATTGCACTTAGGTGGAGGAGAATAAGGTGAAAAAGGACCATGGGGTTGCTAATGATAATGACATTATATCAAGATTGAGAAAGTTGTTGTGAGAACAATGATTGTGGTATGTTTGATTTTTTGAAATTCATTAGTTTTTTTTGCTTTATTTTATAAAGTTTAAGAATTAGAGAATTACTGATGAAGGTTTGTTTACTCGAGATTAGAACAATTGATGGTGTGGACAATCTTTTCCAAGCACACATGTTTTTTGGATTTTTGATATCGTTTTAAGCATGCATTATGTCCTTGTCATTATCACTTCTAATGTTTTGCATGTTTCTTATGTTGCATGGAGGTGAAAAGCATTAAAAAAGGGTCTGTTTCTAGTTTTTGAAAACAGGAGGAGAGGGGTACGGAGAGTTAGTAAGAGGAGAAAAATGAGCAGAGGTATTTTGTTGGTAGGATACATGTGCATGTACTTGTTGAGTGTAATATAGATGTGCAAGTTGAGAGTTGCCAAAATTGGGGTGAGGGGGAGCTTATTTAGTCACAATTACAAAGTTTGCTAGTATGCAAGGTTTGATTCTCCTTACAAGCTCTACAATTGCTAAAGTTACTTTGTTAGTAATTTAACAAGTTTAGTACTAGCAAGTGAAAAAGCTAGAAAAGTTGAAAATTAAAGGGTTAAAGATTATGGAAGGAGATTTCAAGTTTTTTGATTGGTAAATAACAAAGAGTAAAAAAACATATTTTATGATCCATTATTTTGTATACTAATTTATTCCAACTTTGTAATTGTGCAAGTTAAAGTTTGATAGGTTACTAAAGACTAAGGCTTAAAGGGTCACCTTGGATTAATAGGTTAGAAAGATTTCATGAGTTTCCAAAGTTAGATAGATTAGCAAGGTGTAATAGGTCTATAAGGAAATGCTAATAAGGTTAAAAACTTAATAAACTTTAAAGGATAAGTTAGTTGAGGTATATAAGCTAGACTTAGGAGTATCTTAAATCAATTATCCACATGCTTCACTTTATTACACCTTGCTTACCTATCCACCTTCACAATCCTATTAAATCCTAATAATCTATTAGTTCATAGTAAACCCTTAAACCTTTCTAGTTAGTTTACAATTTTTTAAATTTATCAATTAAGAAACTTGAGAATCTCCTTCCACAAATTTTATTTATTTGATTTTTAGGCTTTTGATCCTATACACATGTCAAGAATAAAATTTGCCAATTAATGGAGCTTAACAAAGTATCTTGCACAATAATAGAACTTTACTATTGTTGCCTAAGATGCTTCTCCCTCTCCCTCTCTCACCCCAATTTGGACACCACTCAACATGCATATCTATACTACACTCAACATGCACATATATCTCTATCCTTCTACCAAAAAGCCACCTCTTCCCGTTTCTCCTCTTACTCACTCTCTCCACACCCCTCCCTCCCTTTTCAAAACAAAAAAAAAAACTGCCTTTAATGCTTTTGACCCTTAGGATAACACATTGAATATCCAAAACACGACAAGTTACAATGACAAACACACCATGCATCCTCAAAACATATTTAAAATCCAAAAAATGCATACTTGCAAAAGATTGTCCACACCATCAATTGTCTTAATGTTCAATAAATAAACCTTGACTAGCCCTTCTCTGCCACTCATTTAATATACATGGCATTGCCAGCAATTGATTCGACAACAATACCTCCCGAGTCCCGTACCCTGGACACCCCAAGTGGGCATACAAGGCTAGATTGGTAGCAAAGGGTTTTAAGTAGGAGCATGGTGTGGACTTTGATGAGGTCTTTTCTCTTGTGGTTAAGATGACCACCCTGTGCTTAGTCTTGGCTTTGGTTGCTCAGCTTGACTTGGATTTATACCAGATGGATGTCAAGATGGCTTTCTTACATGGGGACTTGCATGATGAGATTTATATGGAGCAGCCTAAGGGCTTTGCAGAACCTGGTAGGGAGCACCTAGTGTGCAAATTGAAGAAAAGTCTTTATGGCTTGAAACAGGCACCTAGGGAATGGTATCATAAGTTTGATGCCTTTATGCAGTCACAGGGCTATAGCAGGAGTGCTATGGATCCTTGTCTTTACACGAAGAAAGCCCGTGATGGTTCTTTATTGATTTTGGTCCTCTATGTGGATGATATGCTGATAGCAGGAAAAGCTCATGATGAGCTAGATGCTCTTAAGGCTAATCTCAAGAAGAGCTTTGAGATGAAAGATCTAGGACAGGCCGTTCACATACTTGGTATGTGCATTAGACGCGACATGCATCAGGGACTCCTCTACTTGTCATAGAGGGAGTACATTCATAAAGTCATTGAGCGCTTCCGCATGCAAGACGTAAAGCCTATTAGTTGTCCATTGCCTTCTTATGTGAAGGTATCACAGGCTGATTGTTCGCTAAAACAAACAAAACAAACAAATAAAAATAGTCTTTGTATCACAACCACTATTACCTCACTACATTTCCAAATAAAATCGTTATATAATACCATCTTCATTTGTAGCCTAATGGCTCTATGTTGACTTATTGTCCTCCATCCAAGTGCAATTTCTCCATGACTAGCTTATTGACCAGTCCTTCTCTTATTCTTAAGCTTCATGAAACCAAAACAAAAAGAACTAACAAATACAAATAGTCCTACGTACCACAACCACTACTACCTCACTACATTTCCAAATAAAATCTTTATATAATACCATCTTCATTTGTAGCCTAATGGCTCTCTGTTGACTTATTGTCCTCCATCTATGCAATTTCTCCATTGACTAGCCTATTGACTAGTCCTTCTCTTATTCTTAAGCTTCATGAAACTAAAACAAACAAAAATGATGACAAATAAAAATAGTCCTACATATCACAACCACTATTACCTCACTACATTTCCAAATAAAATCTTTATATAATACAATATTCATTTGTAGCCTAATGGATCTCTATTGACTTATTGTCCTCCATCTTAGTGCAATTTCTCCATTGGTGTAAGGGTTGTCCATCTCTTGAGACTTTTCCTCACCCTATGATTTGCACATACTTATGCAGTAGAACATGACACATAGTGACTACCTTCTGGACAAAGATAGGAATACATTTAATTCTCTTGAAATCCTCAATGTATTCTTCAAGACCTTGAGTGTTTTTCTACCTTCATTTGATGTTTGGCTATTCTCTTATCAATTAACTTCTTATATTCAGGATTTTTTGAAGCCCTATGTGCATGCCATCGATGGCTCCATACATGTTTGGGAGTCAAATTAGCTCCTCAAACTTAATTATTTTGGTTTGCTAATGTTCTCCAATTGGCATGGAAATTAAACTCTCAACAAACATTTATGGAGCTCAACATATTTCCTAATCTTTAACTCACTTATAATGAATAGCTCAATTATAATCTTGGTCGATGATGTTGTTCTTAGACACTAAAATATACATGATAATGCTAGATCTATCTATATGGATTCTCTCATAGGATCCTTCTCATTCAAATATGGTAAATGGGACGCAATCCAAGATTTCAACCAATGGAATGCATTGTAGAACATATGGTAGTATGTAACATATCAATGTCAATTCTCTAGTTACCATCATGTATTGCCTTGTAATGTTGCCTTATGTAACCACTTCCTCCTACCAACCTTGACCTCCATCAATACAAACAATGATGTCCAATTGTAAACCAAGTACGTCATCAATATGATTTCATCCAATGTTGCATATATAGTAACAAGTAGACGTCACATTCTAAAATGTTCTCTTCAAATATAAGCATCAAGCATTTCACTTAAAAGATAGGGTTGCAATGTCATTCATACTAGATGTAAATCACCTACAATTTTAGAAGTTTGTTTTCAATCTCTTCTCTCTTTCTGATACAATACTGTAATAAAAGAGTTTTGAAATTTCAAATTGCATCCTCATCTACATCCATGTGATTTGTTTGTAGCTCTAATTGCATTTGATGAAATTCTTATTAATGTTGCTCACACCTCTTCATAGCATCTCTTTCATTAGCAAATTGACTTTTCCCATGCAACACATTCTGGCACATATCTATTCTATGCTTTTAGCAAGGACCTTGGATATTGATGCCAACATACGTTGCTTCTTATCTCTAACATTCAATTCCTTTACATCATTGTCTAGTTGGAATTTCACAGTATTCTACTAGTTCTTATTAGCCAAAATCTCTCATTTTTCTTGTTTTTTTAATGTGAATGATATGCATCATTGTGTGCCTTGATGACATTGCCATAAAATCATCCTGGGATTTTAACATAGTAAGGTGTATTGAACTACAAACTATCCAATAAATCAAAATACTACCATGTCCATAGAATATCCCTAGAGATGGATGCCTTGGGCTTTCTCATTTCTGTATTTGTCAATGGGTGTCTATCTTGTCCTTCATGTAGTCAATGGTAAAGGTGATATGCAACTCATCTTTGATATTCAAATGGCAAAAGTTGAACACATGCATCCATTGCTCCTCAAAGTGCTTTAGCAAAATGGCAATCTCGATATCTCTTTATAATTGGCCGTTTTTCTTTGCACTATCATCATTTGTAACAATCTTAAGTAAATAGGAAGTTGTACCAACCTTTTGTACTAGACATGGAGTGCAAGAACACTTTTTTGCCTTCTTTGTTGACTATGACTTGTGGATATTATCAATGAAAGCATAAGAGGGGATGCCGCCACTACATGATCTTATGCAAGCAAGGACACTACATGTCAAAGTTAGAATCACTAGTTTCTGTAGTAAAATTGTTTGAGTATCCGATCAAAATTTTATACATGTAAGGATTTCATTGCTTGGGCATTGTGAATTTACTAAGATGATGCATTTTTTAGTGAAGCCCACATATGATGTAATTTCTTATGTCAACTTACCAATGTGATGTAAATTTTCATGTCAAATTACCAATATGATGTAAATTTCCATGTCAATTTACTGACACAAATTTAAACTATAAAATCTCTTTAAGCATAGATAGAGGGCACCGACAACATAACACTATTAATTGTGATGTAATCCTTATTTATCTCAACTTAAAAATATAATAAAAAGTTTCTTAATTACTAGGATACAATCTCACATCAACCTTTGATTAGTATTTGATTAAAAATAATCATCAGCGAGGAGCGATGAATTGTTGATGACAAGAATGTGAAAATAACGGAGCTTTTCTTGGTCACTTGAAGTTTTTCCTATGAAAATGAAAGTAATATAATGCTTGCATTCAAGTAGAGGAAATGACACTTATATCCATGTAATGAAAGTGGTGCTTACTTTCAATCAATGTAAGTAATATGAACAATAGGGTAACTCCCACAAGCAGTGCTTATATTCAAGTATAGTAGGTAATGCTTACATTCAAGTAATGCAAGTGGTATAGCTACCACAACTAATAGTTGAATTCAAGTAATGCAAGTTGTGCCTATATTCAAGTAATACAAGTACTAGTAACGACTAGTATAAGTATGATTACCATCATAACATCTATGCATTTACTAGTATACAAAATGAAAACCCTAAATCACAAGTTCAAACACTAGTATCTTTATTGGTAGATACAAAATTGATAAGACCATTTCAAGTGCTTTTATTCAAGTAATGAAGGTACCATTGTGATTAGGTTAAACCATATCTCAATAGTAATGATAATGCATGTACTATTATCCATACTATTACTGATACGACTACCACTACTTTTGTGAATAGGTTTAAACTCTAGTGCACTAATAATGTCTATGACATGCTAGAGTATCCTTAAAACAATAGTGCACTTATAGACAAGTTTAAACACTAGTGCACCAGTACACAGAATGATAATCCTAAACCACAATAGAAGCTACTAAATATGATTACTTTTAATCACAATACTAATCATGAATTATGATATGTACATTAGCATAACAAGTCAAAACACGTGTGTTTACTAGTGCTTAATACAAAATAGATAAAACTATTTTGAGTGCTTATATCATATTTGGACAATAATAATAATGCAAGCATTCAAACACTTATACATTTACTATGCAAAATATATGAAACCATTTTGAGTATTTTTATAATTAGATTTAATCATATATCTTGACAATAATAGTAATGCAAGAGTTTTATGCTAGCATCCAACTATTAATGCTTAAAAGCTAGTGAGTTACATAGTACGTTTAATGCCATATATATAAAATCATTTCAAGTACTCTCACAAATAGGATTGAAAATATCTCAGTGGTTATGTTAACGCAAGTAGTATTATTAGTGCCAATTAAGTACTATGACCAACGTAAGCACTACTACTTATATGAATAGATTTACATAGCAATTGCACTTATAAGATCTAGTGTCACAACAATAAGTTTAAACAGTTCTACTTGTATGAATAGGTTTGATAATTGCTATATTAGAACACAAGATGATAACCCTACACAACAACAATATCCATTAATTGTGATTGTTTTTGGTATGATCATTAGGCTAAATCATTTTAAAACTACTCTTATGATTAGCTTCAAATGATAGTGCTTACTTATGGTTTAAGTAATGCATGCTTGTATGTGACAACAATATATGAGGCAAAATTCAAGAAACAAAAATCTACAACCAATACATAGGATCCAACTAGACACATCATGCACTCAATTCCATGATATATAGGCCACTTTATATGAATTATAGTAAATATAGCTTAATATACAATTACCAAAGAATGCATCACTAAATTGTATGCATTAGAAAGTAAATCAATTTGAAATGTGGTAAGTGGAATAACACAACCAAAAAAACATAAATATAAGTGAAAATCCATCAATGTAGACAAAGTAAATAATTGATATGGAAGAAAGTACTTTGATAGGTAAAGTTTAGCTATATAGAAATTTGGAAGGGTAAGGGGACCAATTGTGAAACAAGTGCCAAAAAGTAAACACCTTGGGGCTACAAATATAACAAAAAAAAGAAAGACATACCAATGATCTTGCTTAGTTATTGATTAAGCCATATCATCAATTTAGTCCCAAGTATCTGATTGATTATGCTAAGATTTTGACCCCTAAGTGGCTAGGAAAAGAGCCTCCATTTCAACCTATCCCTCAAGCAAAGCACAGAGAGAGAGAGAGAGAGAGAACTTGGATTAACCCAATAGATATAGCTTTGTTGCTTAAGTTTAACATGTGGTGACTAGGCCTTGGATTCAACTCCTACATTTTGCATGGTCATTTATTGTAGGTATTTAAAAAGGGAGATTTGAATGAGGGTCAATGGGTTAATAAAATAAGTGGCTTACCACTATGGTGGCCACTTGATTATGAAAAAAAAGACAAACCAAATGTGGGAAAACCATTGTGCAAAACTAGACACCAACAACAAAAGATGGCAAAATATGATGCAAGAGAATGAGCAATAGAGGAGAGGAGAGGACTTAACCATTGTGATGCAAACTGTTGCTTCTTTTTCCTACAACTCTAGCTTTGCAATTGCTCTTTAGATGTATAATGATGATTGGTGATAAAATATAGATTGTGATATGGTTTGTCAACGATGCTTGCTTTTAGCTATTCCATGGGGTAGACTAATGTACCACCTTGTACTAGTGTTAGTAATGAGGCTTCACACTTGCATTGTCCCTCTTCAATGTGTATACTTCTAGCTCATGCTTTGTCTTAGTTTGCTACTAGCCTCATTACTTGTAGCATCCATGTGTGATAACCTGACAGTCACATCCCTTCCATCATCCTCCTCGACTTTGTTTCTTCACCAGGCCACAATACATGTCACATAGGGCATGTGACACACGACACAGAATTTTTGAACCCTACACTGCACTCTAATGCCATCACATGGTTGTCATGCTTGCAACGCCACCACACTACTATTGCCATGCCACAAGAGGTACATTACCCCAACCTTGTGTTATCCATGTCTACTAGGTGCTTCCCTAGCATCAATAACCCAAAAGCAAGGGTTGCTAAGAAAATAAAAAATACCAAAAATCTCTTTCCTAAAAGTAGGTCACTTATCCCAACTTTACTAGGGGTCATTCTTCAAAGAAGAATCACGTCATAACCTACTATTGTCACTACATATGCCCTACAAAGCAATGATAATAAATAGTTAGCAAATGTACTTGTACATATGCAAAACAATGAAATAATTGTAGTTGACAAAGTAGAGAATGCACAATGTAAGATGGTTAAGATGAGGTCAATTTATGACTACTCTATTGACTATCAAGAGGATTCAAGACAACCTTTAGTTCTATATGATAAACTTATGGTAGATATTTAGTTCCACTTTTTGGTAAGCTTGAACTGAAACATGTTCAATTGTTTGAGTTCTTAGGGCATCCCAATATATCATCATTACAAATTATCTCAAAAGTCCATTGAAGAAACTTTTCATTTCGCATTTCCACTCTGTATACAATGTCCCTTTGCTTAGACAAAAGCCATGATATAAATATGCCAAGGATTTGCCACATTCACTGTCTATGTTTGAGGGATCTGTGGAAAGGCAAGATGTGGCACATTCAAAGGAATGTATTGTGAATTTGTCTGAAATGTTACATTGTAAGAATGATTCAAAGAATATAATTGGTGCCATGAGTTATCAATCAATATACAATTGCAGCATTTGCAGTCCGCAATGGCTTGGATGTGTCATATATTTGTGTAAAATGCACACTGTAAGCTTGATTCAAGCAATATAATTGGTGCCATGAGTTATTAATCAATATGCAATTGCAGCATTTGCACAATAGTCCACAATATCCAATATTGAATCAGTACACTCTCTCTCCTTTGTGAATCGATACAAATGTGTGCACTAATACACCTACAAGTTCCACTCTCAAGTACTCCAAAGATGTCTTCAAACTCTTTAATGTGGTGTGCACTAATACACTTTCTTGTCTATGATGGCATGACTGGGTCCTGCTGGGGGAGTGCTCCTTAAGAATTCCCTGGAATAAAATGATGGTTGATAAAACCGGTGCACTGACAGCTGGGCTTGATAGTAGACCTTTGCCTGCTGTTGTCACCATTTAAATTCTGGAACTATCATCTGCATCACGTTAAATAAGATTTCATTGATAAGAATTCTATCGCCCTTTAGATGTGCCTGGCAAACAACAGCAGTAACTGTTAAACTCAACAAGGCATTAAACACTAATTCTCAAGATCATGTTAATGTTCGACTACCTTGATCATGCCCTCAAGGTAAGCTTGCATTTCCAAATGTATATCATATGCCTTGGTTATGATACACTAGTGAAATGGAATTTCGTAAAAATCCTCAAAGATGGTATGCACATAAACCTGTCGGTTATAGTGCAGAAATAAAATTCCAAACAAGAAGATAAGAGATAGAACTGACAATATTATGTAGGTATACCAAAATTGTTTGGATAATGGTGGAATATCCACAAACACACCGAAAAGAGAAAATGGATGAAGTAACATTCATTTTACCTGTTAAAATGCCTACTATGTTAAAGGGCTTGTATGCCTTTTGAGCCATTCCAATGCTTGTCCTTGGACCAGTGGGGATACCTGTGAATCCACAGTTTTACGGTTTTTCTTTTTCTGGCTGAGTAGGTAATGCACAATTTCCAGATACAGAATTTAAAAAATAATAATCAAGGAGGACACCTGTAATTGCCCTCTAATCAGATATCCTCTTTTACATATATTAGACACGAATAGAGAAAGAAAGGCATCGTCTTAAAACTTTCCAACAGATACAATGTACCATTTCAGATACTACAGAAAATTAATGGGGTTACATACAAGTTGGTCCTGCTAGAACATGGGAGGTAGAATGCTTTTCACATGAGACTCTCGAAGAGATACTTTGTGTGTATGTGTGACTGTTCAGGGAAGAAAAGAAAGAAAAATATATAGTAACGCCTACAAAAGGCCAATGTGACCTCTTAGACAATCCAAAGTACATTTAGGCCTGATGCCATCTCATCAGGAAAGTGGAGATAGCAATAAAATAAATGGCCTATGAGACAAAGCTGAAAATACGTGTACAATGAGACAATGCTAGAGTGCATGCATATCTAATGTTGTCTCATAAATAGAACCAGACGTCCTAATCTAATATTCGTATTTAACGAACTGTAGTGGAGACTATAGACAGCTACAAGGTACATTTGGAACTATATGTGTAGAAGGTCTGGAGGCTGTAGCTGATCTCAAGATCTATGCATGATATCAGCAATGATGTGGTCCCTAACTGCTTGACTCAAGTGCCTAGTAGTGAGTCTCTGGCATCTTGCAATGATGCCTGTGATCTGACAATAGTATGGCCTCCTCGGTCATGGTCTTGGTAGGTGGGATCGTTGTGCATGGTGGAGTGAAATAGCTTTAAAAAAGAGGAAGAGACCTAGGCATCACTGGTCATCATACTCCATGGCAAGGCAAAGAGGCCCAAAGCCATCATGAAATAGGCAACCTTATCGTCCATGTATGTCATCGTATACTGTACATCTGCATATGCAGTGCTCCATTTTAGGCCCTTGATCACACAGCTGGAAAATCCTATCATTTACTAGGATATCTCTCCATTTGCTTGCCTCCATCTGTAGCATGTGGGAGGAGGTGAGAATCTGCCTGATAGCAGCCCGTATGCCATGGGAGAGACGGGTGCCCATATACTATGGCCAAATAGTGAATTCATCATCGGAGATGTGCAAGAAATGACTTCGGTGGGAAATCCATCCTTGATTATAGGAGTGGTGGGTGGGTCCATGTCCTCTCTGTCTGAATCCTTAGGATATCATCTTTGATCAATGGTTCAGCTCTGATTGGCTGAGAAAAAGTGTAGGGCAGTCAACACTAATAGTCAAAAGGTGAAAGATAGTCAATATCTAAGCCATCTAGGCATCTAGGCTCATTTAAATAGTCATCTGTCAAAACCAGCAATCCTTTTCACCCTCTACTGCTAGCTGTCTGGATAAGATTAGTGCCAATCTAGAGTATATTGTGTTTTTTTGTTTTTTTTTTGGGGGAGGGCCAACCATACTGCCCTGTGAGTACCTGTGTCTGGCATACCCCTTGTAACTTGCACTGCCTCTGACGTTGCACAGACCTGGGAGCCTGCAGCCCTGTCTGTCTGTCATCCTGTGTGTAGCTGTCTGTCTGTTCCCCTATGAGTAGGCCTATTTTTGCAGTCCACATGCATGCGCGCGCGCGAGAGAGAGAGAGAGAGAGAGAGAGAGAGAGAGAGAGTGTGTGTGTGTGTGAGTGTGTGTGTGTGTGTGTGTGTGTGTGTGACATTACGCAGACCTGGGAACCTGCAGCCTCGTCCATCTGTCATCTTGTGTGTAGCTCTGTCTGTCTATTCCCCTGCAGGTGCTTCTTGTAGGCTCATTCTTTAGAAGGCCCGCTGGCATCTTGCAGAGGATCATCTAGAGGCAAATTCCTTTCAGTTGGAATTATTGGTGGTGTCATGGCTGCTGTCTTGGGACGGGAAATAGGATGACATGCCCAAGTTCAATCGAATGGCACGTCTGGGTTTGTCCACTATTGTGGATGCCACTTTGATGAGCCGTGGGGGGCTGATATCTTTCTGTACCGCCAAGAGACTTTTCCAGATTCCTCGTGGATACTGTGACTTATGGGCTCAGATTGAAAGGTTGCTGCAGCCTATGCAGCCTCTTCCTGCACTTGACTTGGATTGCCCTTGGCAAGATTGTGACCTTGCTAGCCGTCTTTGTCTTCAAAAGGCTTCAGCTAACCAGGTGTATCATCTCTTCATGAAGGACAAGCATTGGCTGGTTACTAAAGCCACTGCGATTTGGGGCATGCATAAATCCAAGGCTTGGTGGAAAATGATGGTGATGGAAGGATGGTTGAACAAGACCCTATTCAAATGCAAGGCCTTGCTTTGGAGAGTGATCATTGGTGGGCTTCCCCTTGCTTCAGCCCTTTCTATGCACTGAATCTCAAATGGCCATTGCTTCAGCCCTTTCTATGCACTGAATCTCAAATGGCCATTGCTTTTTGTGTACAAACAACGTGGGACCTTTGCATCATAGATTTATTTCCTGCCCTTTGGCTAGGAAAATTTGGGCTCTTTTGACAAATATTTGGCAAGCAGTTGGTGGTCTATCGTTATGCCCTTTTAAATGAGTTTTTGCCATGGCTAAAATATCCCACTCATGCAGCCATATATGAAGGTCTTGTTCCATTTTTTCGGATTTTGGGGTTGTTGGCATAATTGGATCACCCAAAATGCTTTCATCTTTGACTCTGCCATGGGCATCAAGGATCTTCTACACTGCCAATTAGAACTTGTGCAACATGTTGATCTTCTCCCTAGGGAGGATTTAGCTCCTTGGCATATGGCAATATCTTCTACTTCTTTGCCGTGACTTTTTGTATCATTCATGCCATCTAACTTTTGTATGCCTTTTGTGATTTGATATAATATAAAATAGCCATTGTGAGAGAGAGAGAGAGAGAGAGAGAGAGATCCATTAACGTCCTTTGGTAAATATTTACTACTTGATTCAATTATCTTCATGAAAAAAAAAAGATCTATTAATGTCCTTTCGAGGCCAAAATTGACCTATAGGACAAATCAGATAGTTCATTATATTCCACTTCAAGTTTCAGTGCCATGAAGACATATAAAACAAAAAAAGAAAAGAAAAGTAGACAGAAAAAACTCTTAAGCTCATATATCTTATAAGATCTTTAGTTACAACATCAAGTTCCATTACAAATATAGAGGGTAGTGAAATTCCATTGCAAGTTGTATTTACTTCTAGGGAAGTGGGGTGCAGAACTCCCTGATGACTACTTTTCCTCTTTGATACACTGCCCACTTACCATTTCTTCATGCTTCTCAAACTTTGGCTAATTTTGTTGATCGATTTTTGAGCTGAAGTGGGGTCAAGTCATTTGTTATCCACACTTTTGTCCCTTGTAGACACCTTGCTTTCTTCATCACCGCTATCTTCTTTGTCCTATCCATGTAGCTAACCTTTGCCTATGTGCATTATGGATAATGCTGATGGGCTCTCCCAAATCTATGAAAGGGGCCCCTTGCTTAAATGTGCTCATAGGACATCTGCTTCTAGGATGAAATATTCTTCCAACTTTGGAGCAAGATTCTCCCTATCCTAGCTCGGGGAGAGACCACCAATCCTTATTTCTTTCTTGTTACTTTCAATCTTCTCGTTCTCCTAGATTGCTAATATAACCTCTGTACAAGAGTGTTGAATCAAATGAGTTCACTTTCTGTATTTGGTTGGCCGATTCCTCCTTTGCTTTCTGTTTTTCCTTGTGAAAAACACGGATCTAGAGTATGGCAGCTATGGAGGTTGGAAGATGAAGACTAGATTCATAATGCCATAGACAATGATTAGACTAATTGTTACACAAGTGAATTAGGTTCCAAGATGGAAGCTTAGACTCATAGACACAATCTTGTGTAATGGACAATGACAGTAATTGAAAGAGAAAGGTATCATGATATTGCATTACTCATTGTGAAAGTACAATGCTTTATAGTAGTTGGGTTGTTTCACTCTTCTTACTGTGCATATGGGATTCAAGATATCTCTTCCTCGAACATGCATCATTTGTCATTTCTTAACACCCCCTCTCAAATGATGAGTCTCTACCCTTGCTGGCTTTTGCCCCCCCTACATGATGACATGGCCCAAGAGACTAACTCTTTGGTAGCCTAGTTTACATCTTTGGTAAGGGTTTTGTTTTACAAAAAAAATCCACTAAGGAAAACAAAATCCACTATGGGAAAAATAATTTCTTCAAAACAATCTATCAGACTTGTTGTTGATGGCGGAAGCATCTTCTTCTTCTTCTACTACATTCATGAATTGGTTCTGGTGATAATCATTCTGCATCTGCTGTGCTCTTTTCTTGTGGAAACATTCACTGGTTGCTGTATGGCCAGTCTTGCCACAGTAATGACATATAATCCAATCCTTGTTATTGGTGCTGAGTCCTCGACCATGGTCTTTTGCTCCATAAGTGCCCTTGGTGTATAAGAGATTGTCTTTGGTGGTGTATTCCTTTACATCCTTGCTTTTAACTTTGCTTTCTCCATCAAGTAGTGAGTGCTCAATATCATTAAGTGAGAGACTTGGAACATTACTTAGGGCGGACACAAGATTCTCATATGGATCCTTATTTACACTTGCAAGCAATACGGCTATTGCTTCATCTTCATCAATATTATTCTTAAGAGTTGCAAGTTGGGTTTTTAGGCTCTTGAACTTGTTAATGTGTATGGTCATGGAAGCACTATCTTTTATATCCAGTTTATAAAATTGCATAAGTAATTTTACCTTTGAATTCTTTACTTGGTTTCCAAAGATCCTGTCAAGTTTCTCCCAAGCAATTCTAGCATCTCTGATGCCAGAGATATGATGTAGCACATCATGACTTAGTCCCCGAGCAATGATGCTACTACAAGAATCCCGCTTTCTCAATCTTCTTCCATTCTTCAGTTTTTGGTGGAGCTACTACAAGAATCCCGCTTTCTCAATCTTCTTTCCCGCCATCTGCATCACCTTTATCATCTTCAAAGAGATCCTAGAGGCCTTTCCTCATGAGGTGGTACATGGTCTTTTCCTTCCAGGCATGGAAGCCTTCTCCATTGAACTTTGCTATTTGTTCGAGATCTGCCATTTTTTTATCAGTAGCAAATCAGCCAGCAAAAGAGTTGTACTTCAATGTGTCAAGAGACACAAGACGATTACAACACTGCATGAGTATTAAAAAGATACTATCTTGGAGCTCAATGTCGGATGTTGATGCTTGATCTTCTTCTTACTTGCTGATTTAGTATGATGTTTTGCTGAAATTTAAGTGCTCAGTAAGAACAGAGTGATATAGTCTTCAATGGATTGAGGAGTAAGAAAATGAATGGTTTTATAACCTTGAAGGTCAATGGCTATGGCTGCCCACAGAGATGACACTTAGGGTTTCTCAGATTGTGATCAACAGAGAGAGTATTTTGGGAAACCCTTTAGTGATTAGGTAGCTTAGATGGTAGGCTAGAAAAGCCCTATGGTCATAGGGGAAATCACGAAGTAGGTAGATGATGACAGCCGCACGACCAGCAGTGGCGTAATTCAGCACAGCGAGGAAACATTTCGACAATGTTGATGAATTTGTGCATTAATCGAACCAATTTAGGTGATGGGATGGAGCACCTTGGAGTGCAAAAGAGGTCCACAGAAGGAAGCTCTAAAGAATATGCTCTCTATGAAAAGATATAAGCACTCCAAGTGCTGCAGGTCTTCCTAGCTATGGCAAACAAGAAGATAAAGTGGAGATAGAGGTAAGAAATGAGCTCAACCACTCAACCCGAGCTGTGAGGAGATGAAGAGGGGCTGAAGAGTAGAGAAGGAATCTAAACCATGCTCAGCTGAGCTCTGAGACCGTGTGAAAAACACGGATTTAGAGCATGGCAACTATGGAGGTTGGAAGATGAAGACTAGATTCATTATGAAATAGACAATGATTAGACTGATTGTTACACAAGTGAATTAGGTTCCAAGATGGAAGCTTAGACTCATAAACACAATCTGGTGTGATGGACAATGACACTTGACAAAGACACTAATTGAAAGAGAAAGGTATCATGATATTGCATTACTCATCATTTGACATTTCTCAACATTCCTTCTTCATGCCTTGCAACTGTTCTAGCAATTCTTTAATGTGTTCTTCCTTCTTGATCATTTGTTACTTCATTGTTGCTAGCTCTTCTTGAACTTTTTTCAACTCCTCCAATAAGTAGAACTCCCATGATAAAGTCTTTCCTATTGGTAGGGGAATTGAAGGTGTTTGGAGGCTAATTGTTGTAGTAAAGATCTTTTCTCCATTTGGATTGCTGAGACGTAAAGGGGAGTTGTCTGAACAGTCCCAAAGGGGTTGCCCTTTCCCCCTCGGGTTTGTCTTCTTATGATGGCCCTACAGAAGATGAGGCTGCTACAAGGTGAGGCAAATGAAGTGAGGGCACAGCTAAGTCCGGATAGCAAGGTGGAGGTGGGATAGTTAGGGCAGGGTGGAACAGTCAAGGTGAGGGCAGGGCAGGTGTAGGTGCAATAAGGCGGGGTGGGTCCAGAAAGGGGCAGGAGAAGGGGTGGGTGGACAATCAGGGTGGGATGGGGGCAAAGGGTGGGGTAGGGGTAGAGGGTGGGACAGGAGGGCTGGGCTGGGAGGGTGACAAGCAGGGCAGGGATGGGAGGGTGACAAGCAGAGCAGGGCGAGAGGGCTGGGGCGGAGGCGGGAGAGTGAGGCAAGGCAGGAATGGGAGGGCTACGGTGGGGGAAGGTGGATGACAGGCAGGGTAGGGTAGGGTGGGAGAGCTGGGCAGCAGGAGTCACCTATGGACACGTCTATCTTGAGCTATGCCACTGTTCTGCCTGCCTTGCAAATTGGTTGCACAGAGAGAGAGAGAGAGAGAGAGAGAGAGAGAGAGAGAGAGAGAAGCATCAACATCCCTGCTACTATGTGGACCTAGGTGTTTGCTGCACCCTAGTACTCTGCCCTGCACACTCGTTGCACTGTTCTTGCAGTGTGTAAGGACATGGTTGCTAGAAAGAGAGCGACCAAGAAAGAGAGAGACGATCTTCTGTTCTGCCCATAGGGCGCCCAATTTTTTACCTGTACAGCGCTACTATGATTTGTTTTGTGAGTAGTCTATGCTTGTCTTGCACAACCGCACACCATCTGCCTCTATGTGCAATGAACATAGAGAGAGTGTGTGAGTAAAACAGAGACAACGAGAGAGCCTGCAAAGAAACGCTGTGACAGTGATGAGAGAGAGAGAGAGAGAGAGAGAGAGAGAGAGAGAGAGAGAGAGAGAGAAGGCCTGTACACCAGCTACAAGCAAGGTATCAACCATGCCAGAGCAAAATACTATCTTCATTGACCAGGTTGTGGAGGCTTTGGGGTCTGATTCGGATATGGAGGAGATGGAAGAAATGGTTCCTTGCACTGAAAAGATGACACCATGCTCAGAGCAGCCATGCTCTGTGGTTCAGCCACTAGTCAAACACAACAAGCACACCCCTGATGATGTGATTTCAGATTCTGAAGATCCTCTGTAGACTAAGCATAAAGCTTGTTCCTATGTGTAGGTTACCTCGACTAGGGAAGATTTCAAGAGTTGGATTGGGAACATCTATTGGAAGTTGCTAATATGTTGTTGGGTCAATATGTTCAAAACAATCAGGAAACCTTTCCAAATTAGGACAATGAGGATCTTTTGGATGCCACTATGGACACTAAGACCGTATTGCATTCTTTCTCAGCCTTTTATCAAAGAGGGGTGGGTTGAAGTGGAACACTGTCCTGCGGTATATTGGCCTTTGCTCAGAGATACTAAGGGGGAAATTGGCACTGTTTTGGTTCCCTGCCAAGTTGCAAACCACCCAAAAGGCCCAACTCACTGCACTTAAATTGTCCTAGAATGCCTCATTACACTTTTGTTTGAAATGGGGTTCTTTTGCATGGCACTGTTTTTCTTGTGGACAATTGGACTTCATGGTTGAATGTCTAAAGAAGACCGCTGCCATGGATGGGGGATTGGTTCTGCTAGTCAATGATGATCTCATGGCTGATGGCCCTCTAGCAAAATAGGCCCCTGTGTGGATAAAGGGAAACAACCTATGTAGACATTGGACTCGCTTGATCAAGATTGGGTGGATGCTTATGCTATAAGCATAGAAACAGAGAACTCGTTCCGGCACTTAGGAACGGATTAACGCATTCCGGGAGGTCTGAGCCCAGGAAACGCTAGGGGAATGTTCCAGCCCGTTCCGTGTCCCATTCCTGTCCGTTTCGGGCCGTTTCCCTGGCCATTCCCTGTTTGGAACGGCCATTCCAGCAGCGGGGCAATTTTTTTAATAAAAAACTCGTCGATTGTGTCATGTCCCACCTTGCGCTAGCTGCTAGACTCCTGGCTCTCGTGAATACTGTCGCGGCTCACTTGTCGTGACTATTGCGCCGTCTTGTGCCAACTAGGCCCCGCTCTCGTCTCTCCCACCTCTCTTACCTGCCTGACATGCCTCACGCCTCTCCACTGCCTGGCCGCCCGACTGCCAGGCCCGCCTCCCAACACCCACCTCTCCCGCTTGCTGGCGCTTCTCCTGCCTATAATTTCTAGATGAATCTAGACTTAAGTGTTCTCTCTCTCTCTCTCTCTCTCTCTCTCTATATATATATATATATATATATATATATATATATATATATATATATATATATATATAATGCCGTTCCCTCCGTTCCAGTTCCCTAACTTTGGGCGTTCCCCCCGTTCCGGGGGGTCCCGTTCCCATTCCCATTCCCCGTTCCTGGTAACTATGGCTATAAGAGGTAAGAAGTCTAATGTGGGCACAATAGCTGTTATGCCTAGCACTTCATAGGACCCCTTGTGCACTTGTGTGTGGTGTAAAGACAAGCCGTCTTCGATACACACTACTAATGACATGGTTTTATTGGCCCCTCCGAAATCTTTTGCAATGAAGGCTTTTGATGACCATTCAAGGGATCCTCTTACTCAGCTTGCTTTTGATTCTCGTGGTGACCCCTTGGGATCATTGTTATCATAGGGCTGCCTTGAAGCAAGGGAATGACCCCTCCACCTCCAAAGCAGAGCATATTGATTTAAAATTCATTTGCAATATTGGTTGATGTTCTTGATGACAACACTCTTGATATTCTAGCTGAAAAAGTGTAATTGAGGCAGAATTAGTCTCAATGCTGATCCCTTTTGTCATGATATATGAGGTTTGCGACTTGGAATATGCATGGCATTTGCTCATGTAGTAAGCAGCATGACATATGGCATATCTTGCATGATAATCAATGGGATGCATTATGTGTCTTGAGCATAAAAGTCATGGTATGGTAAAGTAGAAAAATTTGTGGATTGCCATGGGTTCTATTTGTTCTATGTAGGGGGTTTAGCACGACACTATTCAAGTGTGCTCATGGTCATACATGAGAAAATTTAGCTGGTTCTTATCAAGAATGATGTGCATGACTGCTTTCTAGCAATTGAAATTCTGTTTGAAGGAGAGGTTGTATGGTTGGTTGGCCTCTACACACCAAATGATGCTTCATCTAGATAAGATCTATGAGATTGCCTGAAAGCTTGTTTGTCACTTGGTAGACTGGGCATTCGTATTGGTGATGGATGCACTTGAGAGCCATGCATGGAATAATTTTGAGTTGGCTGTTCTAAAACAGCTAGCTTTTTAGTTGACATAGCATACTACCACATGGTCTCAATTGGATCATATGTATGTTACGCACAATGATGCCTTCTTACTAGAGATTTTGGACATGCGAATGCTACAACAATATGCCTTGTTTGATCATTTCCTCTGCAACTTGACATGCTTGCACACCATGTCGGCCCTTTTGCCCAATTTCTAGGACAGCCCCCTTTGCATTTCAATTAATCTTATTCGAAGCATCCAGTTTTTAATGATTATATGGGGCAGTTGATTGATAGATTCTTACTTAATTTTCCCTCTGGAGGCAGTGACTCTTTTGAGCAATTGCTCCATAATGTGCACAAGGTTGCCCAACATTACTCTATCACTCTCTTCCATATTCTTCTCTCTTTTCTCCATACTCTCCATTGCTGTTTACACCCCGCGAGGAGGACATTAGGGTTCATGGCTTCTGCATCCATCTCCACTTGATGTTTTGCAACCTATATCATTTGGCATCAGCCCTCTTCACCTGGCATCATCATCAACCTTTGTTTGCAGCAGATTTAGGCTGTTTACAGCAGGTTACACCCTCTTTATCAGCCCTACATCAAATACGTGCGTTTTTGTGTTTTCTTCACTCTTGAAGGGCTGCCTAGCAGTTGCCTATCTGTAGCCACTAACATGGAGAGACCTTCATCAGATATTCTTATGTTTTCTTCTCCAGCTGGCTGAGCAGCAGTTGCCTTGATAACAGCCATCTTCTCGGAAATATGTCAGCATATGCTTTATCTCTAACAACTCTTGAGGACTGCATTTCGCTCCTTCTACAGCTGGCTATCCTTTCCTCCACCCTTTAGCATTTACCTTTGAAATCCTACTACTCAAGGACCGTGTTTTGCTCCCTTCACAGTGTAGATTTCCTACAAGTGCTGCCACTTAATTCAGCTAGGACAATGCAGCCATCTTTAGAGCTTTTGCTCAATTATATCAGCTTGATTCACTTGACATGACTCAGTGATTCATCATTTATATTCTTCTTCTTCTGTGTTTTCTAAGTTTCTCTTCTTTCTCAATATTTGTGGTACACACACTGTGTTTCTCCTTGCAAAACCTATTGTCTCTTTGGTTTGCTTTCACAATAGGCATATTTTGACATGGTATCATAGCCAAAAAGCACTCACAGAGCCAAGAAGATCCTCTGCTTTGAAGAAGGCAAAGAGAGGTTGTGGAAGCAACAACATTTTCTAATTACCCCCCCATTTCCACTACATCATTGGGAGTTATCCTTATCTTCTTCTCGCTTCCGCCCTCCCTTTTACAAGTTGACACTTTGGTGCTATGGCTTCTCTTGGCAGACAGTCCACTCAGGACTCCTATTGCGGAAAGAATGGTCATACCACCGGAGAATGGCCATCTGATTATTACGCTTGAGGCAATAAGACGCATCTAGTGCGCACTAAGTTCTTACGAGCAAAAGGAGGATCTAAGATCTCATTATGCGCTACGACCTCCTAGAGAATACCACAATGTGCTATGGACGTTTCCCCCACCCATTTTTGGGTGCAGTGGCTTTCCCAGCCCCACTGGTTCTACAATAGTCTGCTCCATCAAGAGACAGTGGTTGTTTAGGAACCTTCTCATTAGTCTCCTCCTTTGAGAGAGACTGGGTTGTTTGACTCCTTCCTCCAGCTCCGCAATTTGCTTCACTGCGAGAGAATGATATTGTCCACCCCTAGCTCCGCAAAAGCTATCTATTTTCTCACTTGCCTTGTCTTGCTCCACAGACAAGGATTTCGATATGGGTATTGAGGAGATTTTGTGTGATACCCTCCCTCCACTCCCTCTCTTGCTCACATTTGAGAAGCCACCTCTAGGCGCTACCCAACCTCTCTTCCAGTGCAGCTCCGCATACCTTCTTCGGCCCTACCAATGGCATTTCCTTCGTCTTTAGTTATTACAGAGGCCGTGATCCATAAGTTTCTTGGCTCCCTATCTCTCTCTCAAGGGAATTTAGAGAGGGTTCATCTCTCTTCTTCACAGGGGGATCCCATTCCTTTGGCTTCAAAAGGGGTCCTTTCTCATCCTACGATTCTTCACACACCTTGTTGGGGTGGTTGAAATCTCTTTGCCACATCACTCATTTCCTCATCAATTTACTCATCCTCTTTTTACCATTGACACCTAGGATCTATAGATTCTTGTGAGAGGATGCAAAGATTGAAGCTCAACTGAGAGTACAATTGACAGTGAAGAGAGAGTGAGAGTGAAAGCACGACACCCAATGCAATAATCTCAAGAGTATGAAATGCAAGTACAATGTACAACGCTTAAACCTTAGGGTTGCTAGAGTGTGTTCACATCCGAAAGGTGTAAAACACAGTAAGTATCCAAACTGTGTAACATAGGCACACAATAAAACGGAATAAATCTCATGAGAGTAAAAAGTGCCCCAGTGTCCTATCAAGGATCACCGACACTCCTTTGTGAGGGTAGGTGTGAGTTAAACCCAACAAACCTCCTTGGAGTGAAGAGTGATCAATATACAAGAATCATTCACCAAAGGAGATCAAATTTAAAGCCTTGCAAAATGCTTCAAATTTGTCGCAAGGAAGAGCTTCGATGAATATATTTGTCACAGTACTGGTGGTAGGACAATAGATAAGGGTCACCTACATGTAGTCTCTCTCTGGCAAAGTGATAGTGAATCTTTGTGTTTGGTGCATGCATGAAACATCGAGTTCCGTGCCACTACTATGGCACTCTAACTGTTAGTAAACAAAGGAGTACGCTGCGTGGCAGATACATCTAAATCAACCAACAAACGTCTTAGCCATACACATTTAACTGTGGTAGTGAAAGTTGCCTTGTATTCAGCTTTGCATGACGATGTGGCAACAATGGATTATTTCTTGCTAAGCCAAGAGATGCAAGATAAGCCAAGAAAGAAACAATTACCACTAGTAGAGTGGCGTGAATCAAAATCACCAGCCCAATCAAAATCAATGTAAGCGTGTAGTTGCAATGGTTCCCCCTTGGCATAAAGCAATCCAAGAGTCCTAGTACCATGCAAGTAACAAAAACACGCTTGATAGCTTGCCAATGTGACATGCGTGGCTGGTGCCTATATCTATTCAGGGCTCAAACTACAAACTAAATGTCTGGCCTTGTGTTGCATAAGTAAATGAGACATCCAACTACTAGAGCATACGTATGGATATCAAACAAATCACTATCATTATGCAAAGATAGCTTGAGTATAGGTTCCATTGGTGTACAAACTTGCTCGCAATCCTATAGGCCAAACCTCTCAAGAAGTCTACCAATGTATCTAGATTGTGACAATCCAATGCCTCTAGCATCATGAATGAACTGAATACCCAAATAATAGTACAAAGGCCCCAAATCTGATATCTCGAAAGTTTACTGCAAATTTTGTTTGAATGCTAAAATCTAATCAACATGTGTCCATGTAAGTAGAACATCATCAACATAAGGACATATGACCACCAAGGATTCCCCTCTTTACATACGTAAATTGTAGACTCTGATAAGCTGTTTATGAATCCCTGGCTGAGTAAAAAGGCATCAATCTTTGCATACCAAGCTCGAGGAGCTTGCTTCAAACCATATAAAGCCTTTTTCAAATTGCATACCAAGTGTTTGGATCCCACAACTGCAAAACCAATGGGCTGCTGTACATACACTTCTTCTTGAAGTTCCCCATGTAAAAATGCAGTCTTTATATCAAGCTACCATCCATAATGGGCAGCCAAAGCAACCATAGATAGAATGGTAGTCATACGGGATGTAGGAGCAAATGTCTCCTCATAGTCAATGCCTTTCCTTTGTGTGTAGCCTTTGGCCACAAGCCTAGCCTTATATTTGTCAATGGATCCATCTGCATTCCTTTTTAGCTTATAGACCCACTTTGTACCAATGGCTTTCTACCCAAATGAAATGCCAAATATGAGAGAGGCAATGAATTCAAAGTAGTAGAGATCAATTGTGTATCTGAGTAATACTCATCTACATTCATAAGCTACTCACGCAAGTCCTCAATTTTATTTAGATAATCCTACATAGAACTACCCTTATCCATCTTCACAATCTCAAGCTCTTTCTTCAAGAAAGAGATGCATGTCTCATTTTTTTCCCGCAAACATTTGCTCTAGGGTCAGCCATACTTCTTGTAAAGAAGCTACAAAAGCCCCAAAATTTATTGTCCCAAAATGCACAAATTCAGTCTATTTCAGAGTGTCACTAATGTACATTTGCCAATCTCTGCGCTGACAACAAAAGCCCCAAATTTCTGATCAAAATGCACAAAATCTCTGCTAGAAATGTGTCCCAGACGTTTGCAAGAGCAGAGAGATGCTGTCCGGGCACAAGCCCTTTCTAGTAAATGAAACCTGAATTTAAAAATTGAAAATTTGAAAAATTTGCCCCTTTTTTAACCTCTGTTTTTGGTGACTGAGCTGGCAGCACCTTCAGCGGGCAGATCTAGCGGACCTGGTGAACCTGGCTGAGGTGGGGCGGGCACTGGTGGCATTCAGGACTGGGGCGGGTGCAGGAATGCTAACCAAGGGCAGGAAGCGCAGAGTTGGAGGGTGCCCATAGCCCTGGCCGCACAAGGCTGGCAGGCCAATGCTGGAGATGGACAGGGGGCAGTGCTGCTAGTGCTGGACAGGGGTGGCACTGCTGGCGCTCATGATGCAGGCGAGGTGGCGTGCAGGTAGACTAACAAGCTAGCTGACGAGAGCTACTGGTGGGGCCAAATGCGGCCTGTAGCTATGGAGCTGAGGACAGCTAAGAGGTGGCAGCTCAGCTAGCGGTGGCCATGAGCTGAGCTGAGCAAAAGGCCAGCTTTGGTACCAAATGTGAGAGAATGCACAAAGATCAAAGCTCAGCTGAGAGTACAATTGACAATGAAGAGAGAGTGTGAGTGAAAGCACGATACCCAATGTAATAACCTCAAGTGTGAAATGCAAGTACAAAGTAAAACCCTTAAACCTTAGGGTTGCTAGAGTGTGTTCACACCCGAAAGGCGTAAAACACGATAAGTGCCCAAACTATGTAATATAGGCACATAAAATAAAAGGAAATAAATTTAGGGAAAAACCTATCGTAAGGAGAGTAAAAAGTGACCCAATGTCCTATCGAGGATCACCAACACTCCTCTGTGAGCTAGGCATGAGTCAAACCCAACAGTTCTTCCTAGTTCGGGGCTTTGGATGTTTCAGCCATGGCTTGGTAGCTAGGCCTCCATATACCTTCTAGCATGGAGTAGTGGAGCTTGTGGCTTCTCTCTCAAAGCTGAGCTTCGGGCTCTATCAGCTCATCATGTCTATTGTTCTTCACTACATGTTACCTTACACGTGGAACATTGGAATCCGCCGCGTGATCTTCTTCTCTCTCACACCTCTTTTTCGCTCCTTTTTGGGTCTATGAGGGAGTGTTGAGAACCCAAGTCATTCAATACATTTCCCCTTCATTCCTATTTTGTTTTAGAGAGAGAGAGAGAGAGAGAGAGAGAGAGAGAGAGAGAGAGTCTGGGTCATTGCTAGCATGTTCATGTTGGTGACCCTATTTGTGACCTAGGGTTTTTGCCACGGCCATCTCCCCTGTGTTTCTTGCTCTCCTAAGTCTAGGGGTTCTGCTACCCCATTTGCCAACCTGCTTGATGCCTGCTTCCTGCAATGCGCAAGCTCATGCTTTCTGCAAAGCATGTGACAAATAGTGACTCGTTGCCATGTAGCCTCCTGCCTCCAAACAACAATTGCAACAATAGCACTTTAGCCAACCACCACATGCCAATGGCCCAAAGACAAAGGATCTAGAGCCCCTCCAAAGAGCGACATCAACCATAGCATGCCGTGACCCTCTGGCTCATCTCGCCTTTGATCCTTCTAGCAAAGTCATCACTCCATGTGATCACAAGTATCCATGTTCCACCTCCCATACTACAGATGTGCCTTCATTTTCAAGGGCCGAACATCAGAGGGCCAACCCCTTTGTGGTGTTGGGGGACTTCTTTAAGGATGGTGTACTAGAGACATTGGCGGCAAAGGCACAAGCTCATGTGACAAAATCCCAATTCCTTTGTGCTGGTCTAGTCCCGGGGACTGGGGTGCCTCTTGCACTCCTCTTTTTTGAGATTGCTGAATCCATTGTATTTGGTTTATACACAATGGCCTACAGCCACACTATACTTTGTAATATCGTTATCCTGTACCTTTTTTCATATTTAATATAATTACAAACACAGCAAACATGCTTTTGATGCTTCGATGGAAGACCTTGAGGAACCTCCACCAAATCATCATCAGTTGTGCTCCTATGCATAGGTCACATCTACCATTGAGGAATTGCAAGATTTAGACTAGGAACACTTGTTGGATTTTGCTAATACATTATTGGGGGATTATGTCCAACACAACCGTGAGACCTTCCATGCCTAGGATCATGATGATATTTTCGAAGCTGTTGTGGATAGAAAGATAATGTTGCATTCATTTTCAGCATTTTATGGAAGAGGGGTTATCCTTTTCTTTACAAGTTGAATCCCGGTGCTTTCCTAGATTCGCCATTGGTTGAATTCCCTCCTATTGGGTGACTGTGTGGCAAAGATTTTTGTGGACCATAGGGCTTTTATGAAGTAATGTTGAAGTCAATCATGCTCCATGATGATCTCTTAGCCAAAGTGCCTTTGCTTTTTGATCACCGCCTTGTTCATGCCATGCCTTGGCGATGGCCGACTGATTTCCAATGCTTGCCCCAACACAGAGTGCTTGGTGTGGGTAGATGTGAGAGCTTGCCCTACTATGTACTAGCCTTTGCTAAAGGAAGCTATGGTAGCTATTGGTACAATCTTGGTGCCTCCCACTTTAAGGATCACAAATCATAGCCCCATGTGTATGTTATGGGATCCCTCTCGCAAGAGGCCTAATTGGCTACAACTAAATTGCTCTAGCATGTCATCATTGCATTTGTGTTTGCAATGGGGCACTTTTGCTTGCCATTGTTTCTCTTGTGGAAAGTTGGGGCATTTTACGTCTAGATGCCCAGGAAAATATGTAGCTCCAACAGCTAGTAGTGCTCCGGCTATTATTGAGGATCTTATGGTTGACAGTCTTCTGGATGATGAGGCCCTTGCCGTGATCAATGTAGACAAGGAGGAAAAGCCTATTCAATCTTTGGATCACCCGAACCAAGTGGGTGGATGTATGCCATAAAAGAAGCAAGAAGAGTACTACTGACTTTTCAATTGCTATGCCTGGCCCTGCTCAGGCCTCTCTATATAACCTATGTGCAATGAAAAGATAAGGCCCCCATGGGCACCTTCTGCAATGAAAGGTTCTACAGACCATTTTAAAGATCCGCTAATAAGCTTGCCTAAGACACAAAGGGTAAAGTGATTATGCCATGGGATTGCCATTATCCAAGGTCCATCCCAAAAAAGGGAGACGATCCCTCTACCTCAAAATCGGCAAGTCAGAGGATGAACTCTTTTGCAGTGTTGGCTAATTTTCTTGATGAGGGAACTCTCAAATTGTTATTTTAAAAAAGTTAAATCGAGGCAAAACCAGCCTCGGGTCTGATTTTCTTTCTCTAAATAAATATGAAAGTTGCAACTTGGAATATGTGTGGCATTTGCTTGCGCAGTAAGTAGCATGACATGTGCATTCAACATGATAATTGGTGGGATGTTTTATGTGTTGTTGAGCATTAAGTGTCACAATGATGCAGACAAGATTGTGGACTACCACGAGTGTCGCTTGTTTTGTGCTAGGGGCTTTGCATAACATTGCTCTAGTGTGCTCATGGTCATTCATGAGAGACTTCAGCTGGTCCTAATCAAGAATGATATGTATGGTTGTTCTTAAGTGGTTGAAATCATGTTCGAAGGGGAGGTCCTATTGCTCGTGGGCTTATATGCCTTGAATGATCCTTTGTCTAACCATGGTTTGTGGAAAAGAATGGCAGTCTATTTGTCACTCAATAGACTGGGTTTGTTGATGGGATATTTCAATATGTGTACTAATGCATTGCAATCTACCTCTGAGCATTCAATGATGGATGCTCTCAAGAGTTGTGTCTCCTATGATCTTGCTTTGAGTATTCTTAAACAAGATCTTTGGTCCTCACTCTACCCATTGGATCTGGATTTACTTTTCACTCAGTCCAACATATCACTACATGGACTAGATTGTATTATATCTATGTCATGCATAATGATGCCTTCATGCTAGAGATCTTGGACATGCAATCTTGCAATGCTAACCTTATCGGACCATTTTCTTGTGCAGTTTGAGATGCTTGCACAATCAATGGCTCCTTTTGCAGAGTTTCTGGAGAGAGGGGTGAAAATGATGTTTTTTAATCCTTTCTTTTGAAGCCTTGTGATATGCTTACATATCTGGATTTACTTTTCACTCAGTCCAACATATCACTACATGGACTAGATTGTATTATATCTATGTCATGCATAATGATGCCTTCATGCTAGAGATCTTGGACATGCAATCTTGCAATGCTAAGCCTTGTCGGACCATTTTCTTGTGCAGTTTGAGATGCTTGCACAATCAATGGCTCCTTTTGCACAGTTTCTGGACAGACGGGTGAAAATGATGTTTTTTACTCCTTTCTTTTGAAGCCTTGTGATATGCTTACATATCTGTGAGCTTGCACAGTTGGTGGCTCCTTTTACACAATTTTTGGGCAAAGATGTGTGAAAATGATTTTTTTTTAGTCCCTTCTTTTGAACCCACGTGATATGCTTACATATTTGTGAGTGACCCCCCCTGGATCTCCCATCAAGCTATGTACATGGTATTAGAGTAGTCCCATGGCTGTGCGGAGCTCAATCGAAGGCTAAGATAAAGGTGATAGAGCATAAAAGTAAGCAAGCAAGCAATAGGTAAGGAGCTCTTCCATCCTGTTTGATTTATCTTGAAATATAGCCGTAAGACGCTCTTGAGACTCGCAAGGTTGTAGTCTTTGATTGCATTGACACTTCTTGAGCATGAAGAGCAATGTTTATACTATAGTAGTGTTTATACTATAAATTCGTTTGTGTTTGCCCTTTAGAAGTGCAAAGGTTACATATTTTGGATCTGTAAGGTTTCAAGTGTTTGTGAGGTTGCAAACATAGAGGGTATTGTTGAGCTAAAATAAGCATTACATCCTGAATTAGCCTCTTAAACAGCCCCAAAAATGCTTAATTGATGAAATCCCTAAAATGGTGTGTGGTTCGAGAGAGTTTTAAAACGGTGCATAGTATGAGGTAGCAAAACTTTCTATAAATATGTTGGCTGTCCTCCATTTAGCCCAATCTCATTTTTATAGGTTTTAGGCCCTCTAGTTTCACTGCCCACACCTCATTCGCGGAGGACATCTCACTCGAAGCTGTCCATTGCCACTGTTTCTAGCCTCCTCCTTGTTGATTCCCACTGTTTCCAGCCAGGTGACTACTGCTGATTGTTGCATTATTGTCATACAGCCTGTCCACATCACCAAACTACTGCATTTGCAAGCCCTAGCTGCCGCCCAGCCATCAGCAACCTCATCCAGCTGTCGCCATCAATTTGCTGCCTGTGTTTACTGTGCAGGCTACTACCACATTATTTGTTGCCTACGTCTACTGTGCAAACTGCTGCCACGTCATTAGTTGAATCTACATTTGCATTTTTCTCTCTCTTTTGCCTATCCACCAGCATCACTATTTGCTAGATCTGTTGTTGTCCGACATTGGAAGGCTGCCTTGCTGCATTTCAGGATCCGTCACGAGTATGACACACTCCTTTACACTCATCACCTCTACCTCAGTCCTCGAGACACCAGAGTTCACGGTACAATTTTTCATTCCCTGCACAGTTTTTTTACTGCATGAGCATTGTATATTCAATATTTAGTCATTCATTCAGATTTCCATTGTGTTCATTGTCTCTAAGTTACCCTAACCCTATTTGTATTCTGTTGAGTTTATACTTTGTCGTACACTTTCATTTATGTTTTTGTATTAGGTATTTCTTCAAATGGTATCAAAGCAAGGTTTTCTTCCATGAAACCTTGACCTTTGATTTGCAAGCCCTTCGCAAGAAACGGGAACAACAGGAGGGTAAGATGACTTCAAACACATCTTCACCACATCATCATGATGCTCCCAAGCCTAGCACATTGAGATACAAGACGAAGTGGGCTTCACAGCTTGCTCCTCCTTGCGACATGGTTGGAGAGTCTTCGAACTACCATGGAGTCCACAAACCATACAAGATCTCATGAGCCGAATACAATCTTATCCTCACGTATCAAGTTCAAAAGTAGATTGAAGGTGAATTTGAGTTTTTTCCTTTAGATTCCTACACTCGTATAATGATTTTGCAGCAAGGATGAAATCTCTACAATGGACTAGCTATCCTGATATGGAAATTGGCATGGAGTATCAAACATTTTCCTCTCTACCACCATCATCTCCATCCTTACCTCTTTCATCTTTTCCATACACTTCTCCACCTTCATTTGCTCCTATATCAAGTACGCATATTACTACTTCTCAATCTTTTGAGTTTACTTTCTCTTTTCCACAAGATATTGGTGATGCTCATGATAAAGAAACTCTTCACAACAAGTAATGGTTCATAAGCCCCAAAGAGGATAGATTTTTCCAGCTGCACTAAAGAAAAGGTAAGCAAATGTTGCAAGAATCTTTGATGAGTACTCCATCTTTTCCTTCAGCTTTTACAACGAATCATATTTTTCATCATTTGCATTTAATGGACAAAAGGAACCTAACACATTTCCCGCAACTACACAAATGACAAATCCATTTAATCTCCCATCCATCCCATCCACTAGTTCTGCTGCACCTTCTTTTCAGCCTCCATTAAATGCACCTTTCATGACTTCCCACATTGCATCGGGGGGTCCTTCCCCCTTAGGCATGCCCAAGGTTGTCTCCATACGTAGTACGAACTGATTCGTATGGTACAATCCGTACGGTACCATACCATACGTATTCGTACGATTTAGTACAAAAAAGTGACACTTTTTTTGCCACTCTTTCCCAAGGCTATAACTTTCTTTCTACTTTCTTTTTTTCTCTTCTTTCATTCTTCTCTCTCTCTCCCCAAGCCTCTCTTTCCCTCTATCTCTCTCTCAAGCCTCTCACCCCCTCTTTCTCTCTCAATCCTCTCCAACTCCCTCAAGCCTCTCTTTCTCAACCTTCTCTCTCTCAAGCCTACTCTTATTTCTATAATCATTCATGTATAATATATCCACTCCCATCTATGTACCGTACCATATGTATTCATATGATTTAGTACGAAAGAATTGGCCCTTTTTGGCCACTCTCTCCCAAGCGTGCGTCTCTCTCTCTCTCTCTCTCTCTCTCTCTCTCTCTCTCTTTCGTAAAAGGTAATTGTATTAATTACGAAAAAAAATACAAGATTACTTGATTACAAGATACATGACGACAAT